>NC_052505.1:72772332-72805236 GCF_014356525.2 Nilaparvata lugens | reverse complement strand
TAAAGCCATGCTGTGCGTCAGAAAAAAGATTATTTCTCTCGAAGTGGAACACAAGTTGCTCCTTCATTAGGACCTCAAACACCTTACCCAATACAGGAATGATTGATATAGGTCTATAATTGTTCATAGACTCAGGGTCACCCTTTTTGAAGACCGGAATCGTGCGGGATAACTTCAGGACATCAGGAAAACAGCCATGTTGCATACAGACATTGAGCACATGAGACAGGGGAAGAGCAATCCCATCTGCAACACACTTCAGCACACCAACTGTAACTCCATGGACGTCAGGACTGTGGGAGTTCTTGAAGCCGCGAATAACACGAACAACATCTGCAGGTCTGACCTCCTTCCACCGTTCTAACTTCACTCGGTTGTTATTGTAACCAGAAGCATTGTATCTCACATCATTCATGGAAGCAACTATCTTTTCCACCTCACCAATAAAAAAGCTGCTGAATTCATCCGGTGTAGCTTTACATGTAGGTCTCGAACAATCTTTGGAGATCTGGTTTATGAGGTCCCAGGCAGCTTTACATGGGTTTCCTGCAGATTCAATTTTTGACATGTTGGCCGCCCTTTTAGCAGCATCAACCTCAGCTCGATAAATGCTCTTTGCTCTCAGGTCGACTACTGGTTGCGGAGATGATAATTTGTCAAAGCAGGTAGTACTATCGTTTTCTAGCTCCGCAACGATGCCAAATCTGTTTTTGACAGTTCAGAAACATTATTAATTAAGGCAGAGAATCGACAACGTTGTTTTCCTATCTTTATCCACTGCCATTACAACGTGGACCTCACTATAGACTTCCCAACGTGTCTATTCGATAACTGGTCTAAGTTCCCAGATCGAACGCATTGCTACACTAGAATTCAGAAGGCACTGCATCAAATCAAATCAACATAACCCTAAAATTGTTTTAACTAACTATTGAATGAGGCACTTTTCTGTTTATATAGTGCATTTCAATATTTAAACATTCTCTATTCATTTTGTTGAATATTTTCCATCCAATTAATTAGCTAGTTTCAGTATGGATAATGGTAAATTCTTTAAATACTAATAGCAAAGTAACTTTTCATGGAAGTTGAAATATTATTGTAAAACCTCAACATCTAAAAATGTGCCTACCACGGTCTCTCCATTATACAAGGAATATTTTGAAATTTTATGACTCAAATAAGACTAATTGCAACCACATAAGGAAATATGTAAAAACCAAGCAATTAAGAAACTTATACTTCTTAAAATTACATATACTGCCGATTCGCACTATTTCCAGTGATTCAGTTGAAAACATTATTTTACAAAACCAAGATGCCTTAAAGTTACATTTAGATTCTCTTACCGATAATTATAGAAGTGATAGATCATTCTCAAAAAATAATTTGCAGGCCTTTAAGAAAAATCAGTTATTGTCTTCAAGAGTTAGTATTCTTGACAGTTTGGCATCTTTAGAAGAATTGAAATTGGGTGAGTAATAATTCAAAGGAAACTATCTTTAAAGGGTATCATTGGAGGTCGATTCATTTATTCCTAGTTTCAATTTTGATTTCCTTTAGAATAGTTGGGGGGCACTTAGTTTAAGGTCCGTAGAATCCAGCATTAAAGCCGTGTCCACACTGAGCAAATGTTCGGCAAACATGTTTGTTGAGGGGCACAGGGATAAACATTTTAAAAAAGTTTGGACAATCATTGCTTGTCAAACATCAAATTACGGTACGGTTTTTCTAAACATTTTCAGTGTTTGCTGTAGAACTTAAAAAATTCACTGCTTACAAATATTTTGTTTCACACTGGCCACGGGCAAACATTTGTTAAGCATAATGAAATTTGCTCGAACTGTTTCAGCAAACATGTTTAACAAACATTTGTTTAGTGTGGACCCGGCTACATAATATATCTACAGAGTACAGAAGAGGAAAAGACGAGTTCAACCTTGTATCACATTGTTGTTGAGTTCAAATGATTAGATGATCAAACGTATTCCCTTACAATATCTAAAGAGCTGAGGTTGGAAAAACAGCCCATAAATATCACCAAGAAAAACTTTGATCCACTGTTTAGTCTTCAATTACTTTTAACCTTTAAATTGAGACTTTATACTCTTATATTTTTGTTTTTCCATGTAATCTGAATTGTAGGAATAATTCTACATTGTTTTTTGTGTAGTTGATATTGTGGTAATTATTCATATTGAATGAAAAAGACTAAGAAATTGTCAAAAAACCATTTTTTGTCAAAACAAAACTTTTTCATTCAATTCTACATTGATTTGTCACTGTTCTCTTTTGAATAACTATTCAATAATTTGCAACTATTCTCTTTTGATTAATTATGATTGATCAAAGTTAATTGTGATTTTTTAATATGGTATTTTTTTCTAGTATGAAATGTAAAGGGTTGTGTGGCAGCGAGTCCTAACTTCGACCTTAATCCAAATATCCAAAGTCGTGATCAGGGCCAGGTCTTCCTGGATAGATTGTGTGAATTAAACATGGTACATGGCAGCGTCAAAGTCCAGCAAAGCTTTCGCCGAAGAAATCTTCTAGCTGGTAGAAGCTCCTTCTAACAAGCCACTTTGACAATGAGCTTCTGAACACATTGACTGGGCGTGCCCTAACCGAGTTCGGCAGGCAGTGGAACATTTGCACCGCCAAAACAGGAAAACTGTCCTTCTTGACAGGCGACAGCGCGGCACATCCAAGTCAACCCCTTTTTCGAGTTCCATGTGAGTGCACTTCCTCCCTTCTAGCGAATGGGCAGATGTTTTTCCTGGCGTGTAGGAGCAATGACAGTATGTACATGCCATGAACTGTATGAATGCCCAAGCGTTGGGATATGGGCTGGCAGTGTGCATCATACTCGCTAAACGTCATTACATGAAGTGCCTTCTAGAGCAGGAGTATGTCATTCCAGGAGAATGTCCGCATATCAAGATGCCATAATGTATGTGGCTGGCAAATACAGCATGGTACAGCATCAGCAGGCGTTCAACACTAGTCTTCTCATCTTTCGAAGTAGATAAACCTCTCTTGAGAGTCTAATAAAGGCAGTTATACTGTATTACATGTGTTGGGTAATGTTGAAAGTTAGTAGACCTATGCATTCAAATTCGTTTATTAGGCCTGTATTACACGGTTATAGTTCTATGCCATAGCCTATGCAGATGATATGAAAAGAGATTCATGTCATGTCAGTTTACTCGCGAAAACTCCGGCATTCAGAGCGTGCGAGGAGCTTTGTTGTCGGGTTCGGTGACGACAACCAAGCTCCTTGCACGCTGGTGTCAACTAGTCTCCCCGACAGCAAATCCCCTACTGGTTCAGAGGGGACTAGATAACGGGACCGTAGACGACATCCAAGCTCCTTGGACGCTCACGACAACCAAGCTCCTTTCTCAGGTGCTCAGTTGACGCCGTCAGTTTATCCCCTCGAACGTGGTTTTAGAAGGAGCTTTACTGACGGGGAGCTTAGTTATCACGTTCCCCTCAGGCGCGCTGATTTTTTAACGCTCGTTAACTGAATGCATTTTCTCTTAAAAGGTACAGACAAGTCACAACGTATTTAGAATAGAATAGAATAAGTTTTAATGTAACCGCTTCTGAGGTCTTCAGAAGCATTACCTCCGTCACAATGTACAGCAAATGTCACACATACAATACAATAATTGGAAAGATATTATTCTAAAAGAACTACAATATCATGATATATTAATATCATGTCCAAACAAAGAAAGATATTAAAAATATATATAATATTCAAATATAAGATATTCTGGTCTTGAAATATAATGCAGTCACACAAATAAAAACGAACAAACAGAAATGAAAAGTAGCAGTAGTTTATACAGTATTTACTTAATGTAGGTACCTCAACATAATATTAATAATTTTACAAAGTCCTAGCCAGTTCATAGAACTCTTGGAAAGTGTAAATGGGGTTACTGATTAGGAATATCTTCAGCTTCTGCTTGAAAACTAGATTTGGCAAACCTCTAAATTGTTCAGAGAGCATATTAAAAAGCTTCACACCAATGAATAGAAATGTTTTTGCGTGCTAGAATGCTCGTAGCGGCTGGTGATCAAATTATTCCTGCCTCTAGTCTGATGCTCATGGGATACTCCCTGCTCAACAAAACCATTCAAATTCTCCTTCACATAGGTCAGACACTGAAGAACAAAAATAGAGGAAAATGTCAGTATTTCTAATTCTTTGAAGCTCTCTTTGCATTGAGCGCGTTTTGGCAGACCACAAATAAGCCTGATTGCCTTTCTTTGAATACGAAATAGTTTTGAGCTATATGCCTTTGACCCCCACAATACAGCACCATAAGACAGGTGTGACTGAATGTGAGCAAAGTAAACTACCTTTAGAACATCAACACTGACACAAGTCCTTAACTTTCTTAATATAAATATTCCTCTATTAAGCTTTCCAGCGGTTTTATCAATGTGCCTGGACCAACTCAAACAGTTGTCCAGAGTGAATCCCAGAAATTTGGCTTCCTTTTCCGCATCTACCACCAGCAGTCTCCTATTATAAGTGAATCTCAAATCTTTAACCTTGTTGGAGTTCACGCACAGCAAGTTTGAGTTGCACCACCTCTCAATTGACTGAGTCACCTCTTGTGCAGCAGCATTCAGGGAAGCCTCTGTTGCCGTGCTCAGAAACACACAAAGATCATCAGCAAAAAGATAACTCTTAGCTGGAGGGTCAACTATGGTTGGGAGGTCATTAATGTAGATTAGGAATAGTATTGGACCTAATATTGACCCCTGAGGAACCCCATGAGAGACAGGCAAGTACTGAGATTCTGATCCATTGAATGCAACTTTCTGAAAACGATTGCTGAGATATGATTCAATCATCCTTATGGATCTGGACTGAAACCCATAGAATAAGAGTTTATCTAGTAGGAGTTTGTGAGAAACCGTGTCAAAAGCTTTCGACAAATCGAATAACTTAGCCTGAGTGAAGCACTTATTCTCTAAGGAGTCCAAGCAATCCCTATAGAGATCCTCAGCAGCTCTAATTGTATTTCTCCCCAATCTGTACCCAAACTGAGAGTTACTAAAAAGACCATTAATCTCAAAGTAGTTTACTATTTGCATATTCAAAACACTCTCAAGAACTTTGGACACAGTGGTGGTTATATTTATCGGCCTGAAGTTATTTAAGTCGGATTTGCAACCTTTTTTATGGACAGTTAAGACTTTACTTAATTTTAAAGTCTGTGGAAAAACACCATCAATAATTGAACTATTCACTAAATTTATCAAAGGATCTATAATAAAATCATAACCCATTTTCAGCATTTTTGGACTTTTGCTCTTTCCAGATTTTGTTTCTCGGCTCATGCATGACACTCACCCAATTTGATCATACCCTAAGGATGGGGTGGATCATAAGACACCCCTGTAGTTAGTTTTTATTGTCACATATGTTCTTTGATATATATTTTTTGCACATTGTCTATTTTTGTTCATTAGTATTCAGCTCATTCAATAGTCAATATTTGACGTTGTAAAAGCGTAGTATAAAGTAGTATTCAGGTTTTCGGCAATTGTCCAATATTTCACATACTCTTTCCTAGGTTTGGGTTACTGAAACCCACTGCAACAAAATAAAACATGTAAAAGACTATTTTGACAATCTATTATCTAGATTAGTGAGTTGTTATAACTAATAAACATTAGTATGGTGCCGTTTCCACTTCTGGTTTTCTAATTTTCAAGTGCTGTGATCTCTTCTCTGCCTCATGATAAATCCATTTTGTATTACTGTTTGAAGTTATCTAATTTAATTCAACTTTACAACTGTCAATTAACAAAGAATTTGCTCATTTCAGGCATGGAAGATGATAAAGAAATGAAAGCTCAAATAGAATCTGAAAAAACAGAATATATTGAGAAGCTTCAAAGAGTCGACCGTGAGGCAAGTATCAAAATGTTTTATTTCTCTTTTTTCCTTCTTGAACTCTTGACAAATAATATTACTAGTAGTTCTGTGAACAGTAGACCTTGCGCTGTGAACAGTAGACCTTGCTAATAATTTGTTGTAAACAACTATGCTACTATCAAATCTATTACTGCGTTTTGCCTTAAATGCGGAACATAAATATAAACATAAAGAGAAATGCAAAACCGTCGACTTGAATCTTAGACCTCACTTCGCTTGGTCAATGAGGTACCGTATTAAATTTCCAATTATTCGTCGGCCCTTACATGTTTTGTTAATAATTGTGGATGCAATTTGAATATCAAATTTTCAATTTTTTGTATCAGTTCTCACATGTTTTGCTAATAATTGTGGATTCATTTGGAGGCATTAGGCTCCCCTCTTCATCGTATGATTGCGAATTGTCACTGAATTTTGTTAAGGTGATGAGATGTTGGAGAATAAGGTCGAGGTTATTTGTTGCATTGGGTTTTTAAGTGGTCAGCTATTATTGTACGCAAATTCTCAGTCTTTTGTGTTTGGAAGGGCGTGGGAGTGGTAATGAGTTGGCTATGTCATTGTTGAGTCTCTCCTCTCCAATACATCACCCACTCTTCCCCACATTCTCCCATGCAGCCACACTTTTATGTCTGCTAATTATTTTCCTGTTTGCTGGAAAATTGAAAATGTTATGGAGTAGAAATACAGACCCTTTGATCTAGAAACAATTTGTGTTGAGGCTACAACTCTTATTCTATATGTGATCTTATACAGGATGGACCTCGGAAAACGGACGGTTTTGAATCGCGCAGTACTTGGCGGATGGTGGAGGGGGAAACGCGCCATCAACGTCACTCGACTCTCCACCAGCTGCCATTCAGTCGCTATTATGCCGATGTGGTAGAACGATCTACTGGTCTGTATTTCTACTCCATAACATTCTCAATAGTTAGTGCGTATTATTGCTCTTGCATTCTATTGGTTCAGTGCTGTATTCTAAGAGCAGTTTGTTGTTGAATTTGCACTTTGTCGGAAGTATGTTATCAGACTAGAGCAACTAGAGACTATAAAGGTGCAATTCTTTATCTACGACTCGAGACGCGTGCTTAGAGCCACCGCGGCTAGAGCACAACCTAATTTCTAAATTCATCAGATTCGATGATTCATTGGATATGTTATGTTGTATGAACGTTATGGCGGCAGATAAATTAGAAGTGTTGGCTACTGTATATCTTTTGTGAGACACTCGTCTCAAGACACGTGATTCATTTAATTCTATGATTCATTGGATATGAATCGCAAAAGATATATAGTAGCCAGTCTCACCTTCAGAGAGTGTTGAACTTGTACTGGATCACTCTTGGGACAGTTCTGCATTGATAGTGCTGCAACTAATGATTGTTTCAAATTATGTAAACAAATAAATAAATATGGCTAGTGAGTTTGACACAAATGATGCTTTAATATTGTGGACATTGCATAGGTGTGCAGAATCACAACGTATGTATTCTAAATGGCCAGTAGTTGGTTATAATTTTTCTAAACAAATTGATTGATGCAGACCTGTTGGTTAATCGCAGTGACATGGACTGGGGATTTTTGGCTTTGTTTAAGACTCACTAGAATAATTGAATACTTTTCTCAATCCTCAGAGTTCCATCTTTATCAAGTGTGTCTTTTAAGCCATTCTTGCAAGTCTTGCAATGTTTGGTTTGCATCCAATTTGGAGCAAATTGAAATCATTTCAATCAATGTTACTGCAGCAACTGTACAGGTCAAAGTCTAACCAATCTTATGGCGAAATAGGTTATTGATTGTATTTTTGTTTAAGATAACATTCCTTTTAATGTAGAAATGCTGATCATACCATGCAATTAAGATGATGTAATACGTTTCACTTTCTGTGGCTTACATTAGACAAGTTGTATTTTTAGTTATTCCTCATATTTAAAATGTTATTACTTTCGTAATTATTTTCTTGTTATGTTACAGTTGGTAAATTATTTGGTACCAGTGGAACCCTTTGATGAAATCAATGATGTAATAATGAGATAAGAGCAGGAGTTGGTGGACAAGAAGCCATGCTGTTTGCAAACAATTTACTTGAAATGTATTGTGGCTATGCTTCATACAAAGGCTGGGATCATTACGTGGACGATCTATCAGTCTCGGATTTGGGTAAGGCTGATGTCAATCAAATTTTCATCTAATAAATGTCTTACTCTCATGCATACCCAACTGATTGAAATCCAATTTCTGTCGGATCAGAAACTATCTTATGCCTAAAATTTTAATTTTATTATAAATTATGACATAAACCTTTAAATATTTTATATTCTTGCTGGACGATATAGACTTAAGCTATTGTTTGTGCAGGGGTAATGAGAAAAGATGGAATGATATAAACAACCATGTGCTTTGCGGGACTCATTTGACAGCCGTTAAATGCTTATATAGGTTGATATAATTACACTATCGTGGTCTGCAATCCATTCACTTTGGTGACATTTTCTTGGAAAAAACATTTCACTTCTGAGAAGAAACTTTGTCAGTAATTTCCTCATGGAAAATATCACACATAAAATATATATTTAGGTAATTGAGAATAAAGTAACTACACTACGAGTGGCGAGATTTGTTCACTGGTGATTACAGTATGTTGTTTATTATCAATTTAAAGTTGAAATTTTCCATGAACAATAATATGTTAGTATTTTTCATATGTGAAGTATTTTTATTAACAATAATGCAGTGACGTATTTGTCATGTTTGTCTTTTTAATTTGGTATTCCATGACATCTATTAGGCTACTCCTGTACTCAAAAAAATAACTGATTTGTGTTTGCTCAGTTAAGTCAAGAACTTAAATGTAAATCCTACCCCAATCGAGGGTTTAAAATCACGCTGTTTCAAGCTCTGGACTCAACGATCTTTGATAAACCTTTGACTCGAAAAGATATGAGAATCTAATTCAAGTCTTGGACTTATAATTCCATTACTCAGAAAGCAAATTTATAAACTCCAGAGTCTAACGTTATCTCTAACTCGACGTTGAGTCCTCGACTAAGTTAACGCCCTGGCTCGGAAAGCTAATTTTCTGACTCCAGAGTTTCAAGCCGGTTAAAGTGTAGAACTTAGCTAAATCTCAGGCTCGGAAACCGGCCCTTAATAAATTATCTATACTTCCTCTGATAGAAGCATAAAGTGCCCAATAAAATTATTTCTCAATAAATGTATTTTAAATAAGTTTTTCAACTTAGTGCTAACCTAATAAAGTGACAGAACTCAAATACTGCTTAGAAACCATCCTCAACTTACTGCCAATCTGACAAAATTAGGCTGTTGCCAATTTGTAAAGTAGTAAAGTAAGTAATATGCAATAATTTCAGGCGGCATAAGAAGTGGCAGCATATCTGTGAGTGGAGGTGATGCTTTGAAGCACTACTGCTACGAGGCTGGTGTACATCGGGTGCAGCGAGTTCCTCTCACCGAGAAGTACGGCCGCATTCACACCAGCGCCGTGTCTGTTTCTGTCATGGCTCAGCCATCAGAGGTACAATCCAATCATCAATCAT
This sequence comes from Nilaparvata lugens, assembly GCF_014356525.2. Classification (NCBI taxonomy): domain Eukaryota; kingdom Metazoa; phylum Arthropoda; class Insecta; order Hemiptera; family Delphacidae; genus Nilaparvata; species Nilaparvata lugens. Next base: position 72,795,720 of record NC_052505.1, on the reverse strand, counting down.
TTCTGTATTTCCAGCTCATTGGGTCTTCAGGAATCAAAAAGTTGTAGGCTACTTTATTGTTGTGGGAAAACTAATTTCAGGCTTAATTTTCTTATACACTTCAATACTCCATTAATAGTAGCTGGAACTTGAGCTAACTGTCTCATCCATTTATAATAGAATGTTCCAGTTGTAGAATATTAGTGATAGTCTCCATTGCCGAATCAAAGCATAGCAAAGTATTGACTTGCAAAGTTATGTCCCTCGCCTATTTTATTATAGATCTGGGGAGCGGAGGTGGAGTCTGTTTGTGCAAGCAAAGCAAGCCTGCCGGCTAGTTATTAATATAAGGTAATCACCGTTTCGGAATTCAAGTATCTATTAACTAGTACAGCATTGCTTTTTGTACAATTGGTTCTGTACTCGAATACTTACAATCTTTCCTACAAAATATAACAATAAAATATCATATTACTTTCCAAAATTCTTCATGTCTTGATAAATTTACTAAATGTTGCTCGTTTTTAGATTATATATGCTCTTACTTAATTGTTTGCTTTTGAAATATTCTAGGTAGAAGTGGATCTACATGATAAAGACTTGAAATTTGAAGCGAAACGAGCTTCAGGTCCCGGCGGGCAAAGTGTCAACAAAACCGACAGTGCGGTTAGGATCACTCATTTGCCAACAGGTATCATCAATCAAATCAAATAATTTTATTATTTGTTCTCGAGCATGTACTCATACAAATAGGAGCTGCTATCCTATACATTCTTGATTAACAGAACAAATGATCAAAACACGAATATTACAAAAAATCCTGCTATGATAATATAACAATATTTAAAATTAACAGAAATTACAAAAATAGTTTGAAAAAGAATTCGATAGAAATTTCCAAATATAGCAATAACAAAATTAACCCAAATGTGATATTAGATTAGGAATTTTGTAGCTACATTAATGAGTGAGAATTCTAAGTTATAAATTATTACCAACATTAATATACGAAATTTAATATGTGAGAAACTATAAAAACAAGTAATAAAATGAACAGTAAATTCGTGAATGACTAGAAAAGACTCAAGTATCATACATCAACTTCCAGTAAATTCGAGAATGACTACAAAAGAGTTAAGTATCATTAATCAACTTCCTCTTTTTCTATCTATACCGTTACATGGGTCAAACGTTTCTCCTAATACATGTATAAATGTTTTTTATTAATTTTCTGTTCCTACTAAATGTAGCCAATTATGGATTATAGATCCAGATCTATTACCATATCTATATTTATTGTTCCAATAACAAGTAACTAGCGATCGTGGAATATTTTTATTAATACTCACAAGAGAGTGAAAACAAATTTGCTCAAAGCATTTATTGCTTCCTCTAATCAATTGCATAATGTGAGATGAATGGTTTTAAGATTTCTTCAGATAATTTGATTTGGTTTATTATTAATTAGGCTGAATACGGAGTGTTTGACTGAATGTTTATTGATCTTTGTATACACGAGCGTTTATCATTATTTGCATAGTTATGATCGTTATTTCATAAACTCAGAACCGCACCAAATCCTAGAATGTAAAAACGTCTAAAATCTAAAATAATATATTTATCATATTTTGAAGAGTTTTAAGTCAGAATTTAGTTGTCATACTAATTGTTTACTCGTATTACATTCAAAAACAGTTATTTTTGTGTTGTTCTGAATTATAAACTTGGAAGTATACATTCGCAAATTTACATGATTTTAAATAACATGAATGAAATCATCCAAACAGGTATTGCGGTTGAGTGTCAAACAGAAAGATCACAAATCAAAAACAAATCGTATGCTTTAAAAAAACTGCGAGCTAAGCTTTATCAAATTCAGGTTGATGAACAAATGAAAAACGTTTCAAGGACAAGGAAATTCCAGGTCAGTCAAAGAATTTTCATTACTCTTAATTGGTTGCTCTTAGTGATATTTTTGGTGCTAGTATCACATAATATAGCTTTATTCACATTCTTGAAACTACAAAAGTCTCTCTTATGAGGTATATTTAGATGACAAAAATCCTATATTTTACATTATTTATCTGATTATTTTTCGCATTTCAGATTCAGTGTCTGTCAATAACTTTCGTCCAGCTTTTCCACAAATGTACAACTCGCTTCTCCAATCCTCCACCGGAGAGTGGAGCGTCCCCATCCTCTGGTTCTGTCCTATGGTATCCATTCCGTGCATGTCTTTGCCCATCTGTCAGCTTCCATCCTTGCTACGTGACCGGCCCATCTCCACTTGATTAGATGAGCTTCCCGTTGCAGATAGTTCACTTTAACCATTTAAACGAACATTTTTTAAATCATGTCTTGTCTTGTAGAGGTTCCCTTGATGAAAATTATAACATTTTTGCGTTTCTCACTTACTTCTTGAAATTTCTTCTGTTTTGTTTCTTCTTATCATCTGTCAAGTTCACCGGCCAATGTTTAAGTTTGAGCACTGTACAGTATACAATTTGATGGATAAACACATTTTCTGAGGGCTTTTGTTTTTAATTTATTTTAAAAATCTCCTTTGAATATTGTCTTTAGAATCCAATTCTTTCATCTCCCTACCATCTCTGCTTTATTTTCTTCCCAATTTGATTCTAAGATAGTAGTTGACCCAAATATTTGTATGTATCCACGTAGCCTATCGTCCCATAAGTGACTTCGATCATATACTTCGGCACTTTTCAGTCCTTTATTTAGATTTCAGTCATAATCATACAAATAAGTTGTTAAAAATTTGAATTTTGTTGTGAATTGGGTTTGTTTTTATCTTTGTAGGAGAAAAATTTCTCACTTCACTGTAAATATTTTTTAATGCACTTCTATATGAATATCAAAAAGCATTTCTTGTATTTTCACAGATGGGTTCTGGAGATCGATCTGAAAAGATAAGAACGTACAATTACCAACAAGACAGGATCACTGATCACAGGATAGGGTACACAACTCATTGTATTGAAATCTTCCTTTCGGGCTCGGATGCTTTTGACAAAATGATTAATGAGCTGAGAAATGAAGCAAAGAAAGAAAGAATAGTCGAATTTATTGATTCCTTGAAGAAGCAGAATTCTTAGTTTCCTCTTGTTATAGTAAAAGTAATGTTAATAAATTATACCATTAAAACCTTGTAATATTTATCCATTATTCCCAAAGAATTTATTGCAAAAAATTGAGATGTCCGCATTTTATCGCCTACCATTGTCTTCTCTACAGATCTGCTCTTTCAACTATAATAAACTGTGGGGTCTAAACGGAAAGATTGAGTTTGAAAGAGATTGGATCTTAAGGTTACCATTCAAGTATTTGTATATAACTAAATTGTACTAACCTATAGTTTATCTGTGGCTTAAAGCATAGAGCTGACCCTCAGCAGTCCATAGGAGAAACATCAAGTAAGTTCCTGGGCGTCTACATAGACCAAAGGTTAACATGGGAGCCTCATTGTAGAAATCTTTGTGACAAGCTCTCAAAGTCTATCTACCTCATAAGATGTTTCAAGAGTCAACTGTCGAATGATTATTTGCGTATGGCATATTTCAGTTTGTTGCACAGTCTTCTGTGATATGGTATCCTACACTGGGGTGGAAGTAGTCATATTTCTGGTGTTCTCCTTCTCCAGAAAAAAGCTGTGAGGATAATAGTGGGGGCCACTTTCAGGGAACATTGCAAACCGTTATTTGTTTCTCTTGGAATATTATCGGTTTACAACCAATATATTTATGTTTTTGCCTTGTATATGCATGAAAATAAGTGTAAAATGAACACAAGAGGTATGGTTCATTCATACAACACCCGCCAAAGACTACAACTTGATACCCAACGTACAAGATTAACCAAAGTACAGAAGTCCCATCACGTCTAAAATAGGTCTACAACAGTTTGCCAGTCAATAAAAAATTATCCAGTCTCTTTGTTCGGCGAGTTACTGTTCGATCCCTTCTATTCTTTGGAGGAGTTTTACACACATACTTCATAATAAATTGAGTGTTATGAATATTCTATTGACGTTGCTGATGACTGTATGGTCCGATAGCAAAAGAATTAAATCTATCTATCTATCTTTATATCAATATTGTTTGTCGAACTGGAGAAGTTTGTTAGGGACTTGGATGAGGTTTGAAGTCACTGCACAGAGCTACAGCTAGGCATTCTGTCAACTAGGTAATTGAAAAAGTTATTCAGAAGATTCAATTCTTGATAATCTCTTGCAGAATAGATGTTGTCAAGAGTTGAATGAAATGCATCAAATTTATATGAGATTGGTAGATCAAGTGTTGCTCCTAGTAGACCTCACTTAGTCGTAGTGTGGGCGGGCCAAGGAAGGAAGGGTTGTTATCTTCTCTTTTTCATCCGTTCCTGTGAAATCCCTTTTCTTGATGGAATCTCCTCCAGGCATGGGATATTTTCTTGACGTTAATCGGCTACTTTAAGGGCCGGTTTCCGAGCTTGTTTAAACGCGGTTGAATCTTAGATGAAAGTAGTAGTAATAATAAATGCTAGGATTATGATTTCTCTACTATTATTATTAGGACCGGTTTCCGAGATCCGGATTTAAGTTCTAGACTTTAAACAGCTGGAGTCAGAAAATTGGCTTTCCGAAACGGGGCGTAGTCACAGTTTTAATGATAATCTTCATTTTCTCATTTCTATAATTGGAAACGTTTTTCCTTGATGTAATGAAAAATTCGTAAATAATTAAAACTAGCTGAAACTTTACAATATTTTCTCTTTATTTTATGTTGTGTTGAATTTTCTAGTTTTTCGAAATTTGAAAAAAACCAACGTGGACTTTGACTTCGCCCAGTTTTGGAAAGCCAATTTTCTGACTCCAGCTGTTTAAAGTCTAGAACTTAGCTTAATCCCGAGCTCGGAAACCGGCCCTAATTGACCGAGTGAAGTGAGGTCTAAGATTCAAAAGTCGACGGTTTGGCATTTCTCTTAATGTTTATATGTTGCGCATTTACGGCGAAACGCGGTAATAGATTTTCATGAAATTTGACAGGTACCTATATGTTTCTTTTTAAATTGCCCGTCAACGTATATTCTAGGTTTTTATAAATTTTGCATTTCAAGGATAATATAAAAGGGAAAAGGAGCATCCTTCATATGCCAATATTGGAGTAAAAATCAGCCTATAGAATTATTCATTATAAATCAGCTGTCTAGTGGACTATAATACTACCCGTTCAAAAACATCGAACATCTTGAGAATGTATCTTTCCATCAACGTTAAAAGACAGTTGACTATAATACTACCCGTTCAAAAACATCGAAACATCTTGAGAATGTATCTTTCCATCACGGTATTAAGATGAAAATTCTTCTTCTATTTACCGTGCTTTCCATCAACGTTGTAGACAGTTGCAGCCAGACCTGACAACTGCGCTCACACTCACATTCCGGGACGACACGTCACGGTACTATAGGACAGAAAGCTCTGTGCTTATTTAGGATTTTTTTCTAGACATTTTAAATTGATAAATTATTTATTAATTTTTTTGAGAAAACAACAACAAGTCAATGTAACTTACTGAGCGCGAGGTCTACTGTTCACAGAATTACTAGTAATAATAGGAGAGAACTCATCATCCTGGCGTTTATTACTACTACTACTTTCATCTAAGATTCAACCACGTTCAATTCGTTTCTGGTCAGCATACCAATTTGTAGTTTATGCGGCCGGCGTTTAAGTTTAAAAGCGTTTACTCTAGATGCAGTTTGAACCAAGCATCTAATTGAATTTACTTGAAAAAAGTTGTACGTTTTTAAGAGCTTTTTGGTTATTGAAGAAATAAAAACTATAGTGAGGTCTACGTTATAATGGCGGTGTTTGATTGGCAATGGTATTGCTGTCCTTGTCTGTCATTCAACAAAGCAGATACAGTAAGGTCCACGTTATAATGACAGTATTTGATCAACTTCGGTTTTGCTATCCTTGTCTATCATTCGACAAAGCCGGTGGTACTATCCTTTTCTAGGTCCACTCCGATGACAATTATGTTTTCGACAGTGTAGAAAAATAATTAATTGATGCAGAGAATCAGCATCACTATTCTTCTATCTTTTTCCACTGCCATTATAACGTGGACTACACTATAGCGCTATCTCTTTTTCGCTTTGCTCTGTTGCCAGATCGTCTTTCAACAATGTAGAATTGATAATTAATTAACGAAATTATATATCTTAATTATCTTTCTCCACTGCCATTATAACGTGAACCTCACTATATATCATGTTGTGGGTATGATTTCGAACACATTAAGGTTGGGCAATTTCTACGACGTAGAATGGTCTTTTCTAAAAAGAGTTTCTTCAAACAGGTTGCGTTGAAAAATTCTATTCATAATAAATCTCAGAATGAAATAACAACTTGCTACTGCAGTTTGAAATGAAACAAGTTATTAATGAACACATCATTTATAACAATTAAAAAAATGGAATTAATCAATTTCTGTATTCATTGGTGAAAAGACAAAATTATCTTAGCAGTGGTATTTGACTATTTGCGTGTGTGTGTACGCGTGCGAGTATTTTGTTTGTTGTGCTAGTACTAGTACTGTGTGAATGAATTGGCAATAATTTGAAGAAACATTTTTCTCTCATAGAATAGCAAATCATTTTGTGAAAATTATTCACATTTTAAGAACTTTCTGTCTGATAGTTTTTATTTTGTTATTGTTACTTGAAAAACATGGAAACCTTACTTGGGATAAGATGTAATGATTTTGTTATGCTTGCCTCTGATATGTCGTGTGGAGAAAGCATTTTTGTTGTAAAACAAGGTATGTAATGCATAGTTTTCTATTGATTTATCTATAAATACACTCCTTCCAAATAGGATGTTACAATGTATTTGAACGCAAAGCTTTTTTCTTTAGCCTACTTTCTAGTTAGCCGGATTCAGTTGCAGGTTATAGGTTATGTGAAAACATGAATAAGCAATAAATTAAAAATATATTTTTATTCTGGCAAATTTATTTTTATCATCTATACTCATATGTTAACTACATTAAGAGATTTCACTTGATCTTAGTTGACTCTTGAAACTATTCAGCAAGGTGTCATTTTCTGGTGCGGTTAATATACCCTTGACAGTTCCGGCCTTTTGATACTAAGGGCGTCGTTAGTGGACGCCGCTTTATATTGATTATATGCTCCCGTGTGTAGGATGATATAAATCGGAAAACTATAAGTGATCCTGTCCCGTACAGGTGATATTCTATGTTCCTTTTTTCTTTTGCACAACACGGTTTTATAATAAAAGTTCGAAGTCTAAGATCTAGGTTTAAAGCTATTTCAGAAATGAGTAAGTTATATCGTTGAAGCTCTTGAGGAGATGGATCTTTTGCATCTGGTTCTTGCTAATCTGAGCAAGGTTTATGATTGTGTACTTAATGGAAGCTTGCCAGCTCTATTTGGCTGAAGGAATCATTGTAGGTGCTCTCTCACAGCCTATAGTTGAACAGTCTGGCTTGCGGGTTCCGAGAGTTTTTGATATCATGATATTGCTTTAAAAACAAATTCAAGATCTAGCTGGAAAGAAATCCATTCTACTCAGTAAATGAATGTACTCAGGGACAGTTTAGTTTGGCCTGCCATCTTGCTTTTTTGACACAAACTATACTGTACAATGGTCATGGATGTAGAAGGATCAGTTAAAGGAATTATGCTTCAGTACATGAAACGAGGTTTTTAATATTCCTATTTAGCTATGAAACACCAATTTTTAAAATGTTCATGTAAAGTTGAGACTTTGTAGTTTTCTTAAAGAAATTAGGGTATTTTTTCTTATTCAATAAAAATGGTTCGATACGATATCCATAATAATTCTTGTACTACAAAATTCGTATGAGGAGGAGACTTTAAGGCACTACTACTCCTCCAGAATTAATTGTAGTCGCGAGTACCAATTTTCCAGACCAAAAGTCACATAGTGCTAGGTCTGATGAGTAGGGTGGATGTTCTAACACCGGGATGCTGAACTTGGTCAGGAACCGCTCAACAGATAACGCGGAATGAGCTGGCGCATTGTCTTTGTGCAAAATCCATCATTTGTTTTTCCACATTTCGAGTTGTTTTCTTCTTTCTCCTTCACGTATTTTATCAAGTACCTTATGGTAGTAATGTTGATCAATTGTTTGATCAATTGAAGGTAAACAATCCCATAAATATCGAAATAACAATCATCATTGCTTTGAATTTTTATGCTAACCGTTTTTCCGGCAATACAAAATAACACTAACGTGAATGACGGTTATGACTCAACGAAGTTGTTTACAGAAACGAGACTAACTGCATTCTGAAGAGGAAGTCTCAAACTAAATAGATGTTGGTTAGCGCATGCGCACTCGTTCCACTGCATTATCAGTCCCGTTATTTAATAGGCACACCTCGTATTAACGATAACACGTTGAAATTTATTGAAAAAGTATTAGTTCTACATTTTATACCCTATAAGTTGATAAGAATAAGCCTATAATTTTATTTTACAATTTCTAACAAGTCAAGTAGAAACGTTCAAAATACATGTACTCTCGTCTGAAGAGCCTCACTCATCTTGACAATATTATCAACATGTATATTGTCCACTTCGACCTGCATCACACCCAATATATTGACTGAATCAGTCAGTGCATTCAATTATATCTTCTCCTATTTGAAATTGAGGGAAAGTAGCGGCACACGAGAAGAGTTTTTGCAGAGTTTATTGAGATTTTGTGGGCATCATCGAAAATAAAAAAGAAATTCGACACTCATTTGCCCAACTTTTTTTCTGATCCATCAAATTGTTGCTTCACTGACTTTTTCATTTTATTTCAGATGAGAGCAAAATATTCCAGCTCTCTGATAAAATTGCCATGGGAATCGTTGGCGAACATGGAGACACTGTTCAATTTGCAGAGTACATCTCCAAAAATATTCAGCTGTATAAAATGAAGAATGGCTATCCACTTTCTCCAAGAGCAGCGGCAAACTTCACTACTAAAAACCTTGCTGATAGTTTGAGAAGCTCGGTAAATATTTGTTGATCTCCAATTCAATTAGTTGTATGTAGTAACTTTCTAGATGTTCGGGATCATCTTTGGTGTGACTAAGGAAAATGGCTTACGCAGATCACTAGTTGAAATGAGCATTATTATTTGTGACTACACATAATTTATGTTACAAGTATTTGCTACTCTTTCCAGCTTTTATTCTGCTATTCCGCTACCCATTAGCACCAACAGTAAGGGCCGGTTTCCGAGCTCAGGATTCAGCTAAGTCCTAGACTTTAAAAAACAGCTGGAGTCGGAAAATTGGCTTTCCGAAACGGGGCGTAGTCGCAGTCCTCGTTTAAATTAAATTTCGAAAAACTAGAAAATTGAACACAAAATTAAATTAAAGAGAAAATCGTGTAAAGTTTCAGCTATTTTGAATTATTAATTTCGTCCAGGAAAAACATTTCCAATTATAGAAATGAGGAAATGAAGATTATCATGAAAACTGTGACTACGCCCCGTTTCGGAAAGCCAGCTTTCTGACTCCGGCTGTTTAAAGACTAGAGCTTAGCTAAATCCCGAGCTCGGAAACCGGCCCTAAGACATGTTATTGATTTGGACTGTCGTATAAATTAGAATTGGAACTGTTTTGGGCTTTAGCCTGTGGTACTTTTCTGGAAGTTTTGTTGTGTTAAATTATTGAATAAATAAAATAAAGACCCACTAGTCCATTTGCACCAAAAGAGTTGAAACTGCGTCTAGCCTATCAATGGTTTAAAACCCGAGTATTATAATTTCATCTGAAAACCCTGTACGCCCTTGGATCTGAGTTGAAAGCAAATGCCCAATTTGCCCTTACTTAGATGCTAAATATTAGACTAGATGATTTTTAAATGTTCACGCCTGTGTGCTTTGAGCTTGAGTACTTTAGATAGTAGGTGGAGGAAAACCAGAGGCGAGGCGTCCGGACATCTCTGGATTCGCCGATGACTGGACAGAAATTGAAATGTAATGTGTTTATGATTAAATTAAAAATATTTAAAATAAATACAAAAAAGGTGAAGAAACCAAAAGCGCGCCAAGTTTGAATAAAGTAGACTACTGCATCATCAGTCCCATCCGTTCAATGTGATTCTGAAAAATATGCGATTCTAGTAGTAATGCTATTTAGCATTGTTTACCACCACTCTTCTGCATCATCACTCTCCCTCTCCCCGTAAACGATGGTGGAGTAAACGGTCAAAGACATCGCTATTTTCTGCGATTCCAGTGTTACAAACCGTACGATCATTATTTTTTTCCAATTTGTTATTGATAATTATTATTTCTTCTATGTTTGGTTTTGAAGCACCTACATTTAAAAATCTACTTTGTGAAAATAATTAAGAACTGAAAATTTGGTGAAGTGGACAACTACAAGACTTAATCTATTTCGGACTATGTGTAACCTTATCTAAATGTGGGAGATGAATAGCACAAGGTTACCTTATTTTTTCTCTCCCGGTCATTTTTGATGTTGTACTTGTTTTATGAATCAAAGAATAGAGAATTCCATTTCAATTTTTTAATTAATTTTAATTATTGAGGGCCAGTTTCGAGCTTGAGAGTCAGCCAAGTTCTAGACTTTTCAACTCTAGGATTTTGAATAGTAAACTTATATTTTACTAGATGTCATTTTGATCGATAAATAATCGTCTAAAATTAAATATTATTATCTTTCAACTGAATTGTTCCTGGATATGACTGAGCCAAAAAGTCACGTCCCCCCCCCTGAGGAAAACACATGTCATATATACAATCTGCTTGAATAGCTATTCAAATGATAATATATATTGAAGTAAGATGTTGTTTTTATATTTTTTCAGAGTCCATACCATGTTAACATGTTAATTGGTGGCTATGATAAAGTTGATGGTCCCCAACTCTTCTACATTGATTATCTGGCATCTTTCGCTGAGGTACCTTTCTCCGTCCATGGCTATGGTGGCATGGTAACCTTGGGTCTCTTGGATAGATACTACAAAGAAGGTGCGATATTCTAATAAGAATAAGAATAATTTTATTCCTTCAATGCATAACAATTCTATCGGAAACGTCGATTTCATAATAATAACGTACATAACTTCAGGTTTCAATTTTACAATAGTAAAATGTACATAATAATAATAATAATAATAATAATAATAATAATAATAATAATACATCTATACAAGGTATATTTCAATAGAATAAAGAAGATACATCAAATGGGATAAAGTCATATAACATAATAGAATATAGTCATTAAATGATAAAATAAACATCAAAATCATAACAATACAAATATTGAGAACATTTATACTTAAAGATATATTCTTCCCTGCTTCAATTAAAATAGTTGTCAAATGGTAGATTAAAGAAATCTGAAAGTGAGTACAATGGATTTTCCAATAGGAGGCGCTCTATGTTCTGTTTATAAGTTTTAGTTGGTAGGTTCCTTGCTAGTATGTCTATTCATCTAGTCTAGATTGAATAGGATAGCAACCATCCCGAATCATATATCATTGAAATTATTCAATAAATTGCCCATACTAGCCAGGAAACTTATAAACAGAACATAGAGCGCCTCCTATTGGAAAATCCATTGTAATCACTTTCAGATTTCTTTAATCTACCATTTGACAACTATTTTCATTGAAGCAGGGAAGAATATATCAAGGGTTTAGTCTTGTGGGGCTGCGCCCCAGAGGTTCAAAAAGTAGTCTTGCTCCAGAAGAAGGCTTTAAGAATTATATGTGATGTTGCTTATCTGGAACATTGCAAGCCTCTATTTATAAAACAGAAAATCATGACAGTTTACAGCATGGTCGCTTTCAAACTTCTACAAATAAAAGAGAATTTAGGCTCATATAGCTGCAGAACCGAAATTTACAGTCATAACACTAGGAACAAATCAAAAATAGATGTACCATAATTATACAGTACATATACTTAGTATATGGTACATCTATTTTTGATTTGTTCCTAGTGTTATGACTGTAAATGTCGGTTCTGCAGCTATATGAGCCTAAATTCTCTTTTATTTGTAGAAGTTTGAAAGCGACCATGCTGTAAACTGTCATGATTTTCTGTTTTATAAATAGAGGCTTGCAATGTTCCAGATAAGCAACATCACATATAATTCTTAAAGCCTTCTTCTGGAGCAAGACTACTTTTTGAACCTCTGGGGCGCAGCCCCACAAGACTAAACCCTTGATATATTCTTCCCTGCTTCAATGAAAATAGTTGTCAAATGGTAGATTAAAGAAATCTGAAAGTGATTACAATGGATTTTCCAATAGGAGGCGCTCTATGTTCTGTTTATAAGTTTTAGCTGGAAGGTTCCTGGCTAGTATGGGCAATTTATTGAATAATTTCAATGATATATGATTCGGGATGGTTGCTATCCTATTCAATCTAGACTAGATGAATAGACATACTAGCAAGGAACCTACCAACTAAAACTAGACAGACTAAACAGACTAGACCATACATATAAGTGCTTTGGAAAAAGGCGAAGTAGCACATTCTCAAATAATTGGAAGGCACACAGTCCTTGAGACTACGAAGGAGATATATAACCCTACTTCATTTTGAGCAGACACTTTTAATTTGGGGTATCCATGTGAGCTTCTGGTCCAGTGTTATGCCCAGAATCTTTGCACTTTCTGCTTCATCACTGATCTTTCTCAGTCCAAGCACCAGTGTTTGCGTCTTGGCATTATTCAAAAATAGGCGGTTCGCTCTAAACCAAGCTGAAGCCTTACCCTAACTGCTGGACATTTTTTGTTGTAGAGCACTCAGATCAACATAGTTGGTAACCAGTGATGAATCATCAGCATAGCAAACAACTTTAGATGCAATATTTAATTCTATATCATTCATCATCACTAGAAATAATATTGGCCCAAGAATGGATCCTTGAGGTACTCCGTGTGGTACTTTAAGTGGATCAGAAAGACTTGAGTTTATACACACTGTCTGTGTACGACCCTCTAAATAGGATTCAAATAATTTTAAAGCTCTATCACGGACACCCAAAAATTGTAATTTTTTTAGTAGAATACTGGGATCAACGACATCAAATCCTTTACTCAGATCGAATAGAATTAATCCTGTGTATTTCTTCCTATTGAAGCCATCCTCGACCACGGTTACAACTGACTGCACGGCTTCGATTGTTGACTTCCCCATCCTAAAACCATACTGGGAGTCTGCAAACAAGCTGTTCAATTCTAGGAAATCGTACAATTGAGTTGCAATAATATATTCAAAGATTTTTCCAAAGATTGGTGGGATAGGAATTGGTCTGAAGTTATCTGGTGAATTCCTGTCACCCTTTTTGTGAATCGGGATAGTTCTTGAATGTTTTAGTAAAGATGGAAAAACTGCTGATTTTATACAGGCATTTAAAACTGAGGTAAGTGGCTGTAAGATGGGTTCTATTACTTGTTTAATAAGGGAGCTAGAGTGAGAATATATATCTTTGGTACTGGACGACTTCATCCTGGAAACTATTTCAAGGACTTGAATATAGGTTACTTCTTTTATTTCAAAAACTACCTGCGTTGACGCCGTTTGAATATAATGGAGTTTGGCGCTGAGTAGTTAGTTTCCAATCTTCCCCATCTACTGGCGCACTCTAGTGCATAATTGTTTGTTTGGTTTGTAGTTTTCGAATACCAGTCTGCTTGCATAACTGCCTCCGTTGACAGGACAGTTCGACTCATTCGTTGTATTTGTATTTCTATCGGAAATTATTAATTGTAATTCCGTGTCTCCGATCGTAGGGAGTAATAATTGATTTAAAGTACATGTGAGAATTTGAGTATTTTTTATATTACAACTCTCTGCAATACCTGGCTACATCATAAATCATCAGAGGTCAAGTGATTTATTTACATTTCTCTATTCCTTAATTCTCTCCTTTATCTTTTTACCACCCAAACCTATAGGTAAAAATCACTCTGACTTACAGCGTAGATCATCAGCCGGGGTAAGTTTTAATAATAGAGATTTTCATTGCATCATGAATGAATTCATTAGTATTTTTCTGCCAGAATATATTGAATATTAAATCGATTAAAATTACAGTCCACTTAATCAGAAATTTGTATAACTATTGTTGGTCCTAACCGGCCCGTGATGTTTATTGGCCTAAATTGTACTCAAATTCTCATATATGCATTTGTAGTTTGTTTGTATTGTTCGTATTGTAGTCGACAGGCTCTAGAGCGTAGAGCAGACACGCTAAACTTTGTTGTGTACAGATAAGTTGTTTGTTCATCACTATCTTATTGTTTGTGATAACAAAGTTATTCAAAATGAATACACAAGGAGAATTAGATCCTAAAACTATTCCTGCAATGTTGAAAATTCATAGGGCGAAGTTAGAACAATTATATCAGAGAATACACCGTACATTTGATTTGTGTAAAAATGTATCTGATCAGAAAACAGCTCAATATGTTTTAACTTTGGCTAGATTGATTACAGCAACAGTCGTGGATTATGATAGTATTGAATTTAAGATTAATGAGTTAGAAATGAGTGTAGACCCAGAATATGTCCCTAAATTCAATGACTCGCATTTAGATATGATTGCATTTATCGTTAAAACAGTCGAAAAATAAAAAAACAATCAGAAACTAAGCAAGCAGATTTGCTGACAGTTTCAGCATGTAGTGTAACTAATGAACAACAATTATTACCGAAAATTCGATTGCCAAATTTTAGTGGACGTCAAGCTGAACGGTTTACGTTTTTTGAATTATTCAAATCATTAGTCCATGACAATACCACTTTATCAGATTAACATAAGGTCCAGTATTTAGTTTCAAAGCTTACTCATGAGGCCGCAAATATTTGTAAACATCTTCCACCTATAGCCACTAATTACAAAATTATTTGGGATGCATTGCTTAGCCATTATAATGACCCTAGATCTCAGATAGATTCTTATTTAGATGAAATATTTCAGTTCAAAAGTTTGAAGGTTGAATCTAGGGCGGGCTTGATATTAGATAGATTTTGTTATTCTATTACAGCTTTGAAGCGGGTAAAAAATGAGGGTTTGGAGGATTGTATTTTTTTGTAGCAGGGATTGAAAGTGTTAGATCCAACATCTCGTAGAGAGTTTGAGATTTGTTGTCTCTGATAAGTACCTCCTTACTTACAAACATTTTGTACACTTCGTTGAAAGACAGTTCAAGTCATTGCCATGTGATAAAAATAATAAATTCGAATCATCAAGTGGTGTGAAGCCAGTCAAGAACTTGTCAAATTCCTAGATTTTGGCTGTTCAATCAGAGATGACTTCGACTGGTAATGTTCGTGAAAAGTCAAATTGTTTGAAGTGTAATCAAGGTACTCATAGCTTACTTGATTGTCGTTCTTTTTTGAAATTGTCACTATGGGAACGGTTCCGTTTTGTCAAAGACAAATCATGTTGTTTCAAGTGTGCTTGACAGTCATTCTGTTCGTGAAGGTACTAGTATAGTGCGTTGTAACCAGTGTGAAAAGCCGCATCTTTCCTTATTGCATTTCGATTTTAATAAAAAATCGTCTCAGGGTGATGTGAATAATGTAAACAGGAAGTGGTCAACTGTTCGACCAAGGTCAATGACAGTAAGAATGCTGAATCAACTGTGTTGAGTGTTGTTGTCTACTGTAGTGGCTACTGTTTCGAGTAGACAGGGAAAGCAAGGTAGGGTTAGATTGCTGCTAGATTCTGGGAGTCAGTGTAACTTTCTTACTACAAAGGCTTGTAAACGACTTAATTAGCCGATAACACGTCTGGCGACAGCAGTTAATTGTTTCGGCGGAGGGTTGAGAGCGGTGCGGGATGAAACGGCCTTTATGCTTTCCTCTCTTTCAGAGCCAGCTGTTTCTTTTTCTATACAAGCTTGGTCGTAAATCATATTGTCGATAACTCATAAATCATAAATCATATTCTCGAAGAGTAGACTAAATTGTCATATTTGAAGGGTCTTGATCTTGCTGATATGCAATATTATTTACCTAGAATTGGATGATTATTGGTCTCAGGTTTTGTAGGGGTAAATTTATATTTGTTAGGTTCCCTGCAGGGGGTTCAAAGTTCATCATCATCAAGCTCGAAAAGGTGTATTCTTATAGTGATTCTCTTGCACTGTTAATTAGGTTAGAAACAGAAGTCTATTACTGAAGCCGTCAATAACTTTTCTGAACTATTTATCATTTTTTGATGAAGAACTATCGAAAATACGAAAAATAATATACACAACACTAGAGCAACCATTTGAGGGAGCCAGTGATACCAACTCTCCATCTAGGAAGTAGATTATATAATTTATAATACATTTTTGATTATAATACATTTTTCATAGATTCAATTAAGCTAGTCATCAAATCAAATGTCAACAATTATAAGAGATAACTTGGCATACTCTTCAAAGATGTAATGACTGTTTTCCTGTTAGGAAACACTATTTTTTAAAACTAACAAATTCGGATGTCATTCATATGTGCGATATCTGAAATGTGCGAGTATTTCAACATTTGTTATATGCGTTTAATATCTACAATTATCAAGCTCGCTTCGTTTGCCTTATCCGTGTCTAGCCAAGGGGCTCCGGCCCCCTTGACCTCTAGTTGGAACATCCAGTAATAAGATCAGCAGCATTTTTCATTTGAGCCTGCATCCTTCCGTTAAAAAGTCAAAAAAGACTTTCATCGCTCAATTCAATCACCAGTTTTATTTGAATTATGTAGCGCAGGGTTGCAAAAAACCTTACTTTTCAGAACTAATATATATTCAGTTATTTCTCAATTAGAGACTTGGTTAAGATACTAAGAGAACTATTGCATTTCAGTCTGATAGTACTTTGGAACAGGAATGATATGGAGAATTTGACAAACACCATATCTAACCCCCTCAAATTCATTCAAAGTATGAATTTACTTGAAAAATGTAGTTAGGTTAGGTCAGTTTAGTTTTCAAAATGCATTGAAAATTCGATGAAAAACTTGAAAAAAGAAACCCTCTAATTTAGCACCACCATTACTTCAGATAAACCTGTGTACACTATAGTGTTTAGATTTTAAGGTTAATTTGTTCTCGAAAACCCTGGAAGGATTTACTCAAAACCCCAAAAAGTATTAAATGGTCCTGTGTACATTTGAACTATTGTGTCTATAGAAAAACGCCAATTTTGAGTGTAATCTTTGGCGAAATATTGGAGTTCTCTCAACATAAGATATTCTTCAGGTGATCCTTATTTATTTATATCTATTGATTTTTCAGATATGACTGAAGAGGAGTGTTATGAAGTCATGAAGAAGTGTGTTCGTGAGATCCACAAAAGATTAATTCTCAATCTGCCAAACTTCCAGGTGGAAGTTATCAACAAAGATGGTGTTAAATCCCTTCCCAGAATACCTGTCTTTTGCAGTTGCATCCTTTGTTATGTCTTCTCTCTCCATCGCCAACGTAGCTTTTTCCGATTTTCGGTCGAAAGGCATTCGGGTTCCTTTCGAGACAAGATTTGATTGCTCTTTGTCTGTCCTCCTCGTGTTCAAGATTGTTGAAACAACAGTTGCAGTTGCACTGATGACAAAATTCACCGTTTGCAAAACAGTCGCAGTACCTGCACACACCCATTAAAACATATATATAATAATTTACAACAAAGTTCAAACGTAATGAGAAGAGAATGTTATAATCACATATATACAGAGTGTTTCCGAACTCTCCACCTATATTCTAGGGCATTGTTCTTGGGTAAGAAGCATGTCTAAATGTAATTTTCAAACTGTCCAAAAGGCCTTGGTTAATCACATAGTCGCCATTTTTTTCACTTACAATAATTTTTTCAAGTAATAAGTAATCATACGCAAGTGAAACTGGATATTAGACAGAAAATATTATGAGATTTTCCAAATTCATAAAACAAAATTGTAAACGTAAAAATGGCGGCTTTGTGAGTAGCAAGGACTTTCGGAAAGTTTGAATATTATATTAGATATATTTCTTACCCAGGACCAATGTTCTAGAATATTGGTAGGGAGTTCGGAAACACTCGATATAAACTGAATTACGTTATAAAATATCCACTATTGATCCATGCATTCTGATAGAGTTTATGGGAAGGATATTCTGAGTATCCTTTCCCAAGAATGGACAGGATTCTATTTAAACCTTCGCATATTTTACAGTAAACTGAAATCGTATTTTTTCATGACATAAATATGAATCAATAATTATTCACATTATATTTTGCAAATTAATTTAAATCAATATTACGGACTGAGAAGTTCATTTGTGTTAGAGTTGTACTTATGCGGGCTACTAATAGAATTGAACTGGCCAAACAGAAAAAGAAAATAATTGGATATTGATGAGCTTTAGTCTATCACAGAAGAATTTTTCAATCGTGAATAAGCATAACCGTGATATCACACAAGCCGGACACGAACGGACTAAATTGGAGAAGGTTATTTTATTATTATGCGTATGGCATAACTTTGCAATGAGGAATCAAAATCAATAGTAAAAAAATATATAATAAAAAACATTTTATAAGGCATGGTTATAAATCCATAGGCTATATGAATGCAAATTGGAGTAGGTGAAAAAATGTAATACCTGACGCGTCCGAACTTGTTATATTTGCACAGTACATTTATTTCTAGTACATTTTTGTCCAATTGTGTCTTGCCCTGTCATACCCGTCTGATGTGATATTACCCTGAGGGCCCAAACACACAAAGCGTTTTATCAGACGAACCAGCACGAACCAGGGAAGAAAGCTCTCCGATTGGCTGATTGGGTTGGCGTATCGAGAATCAGCCAAACAGAGAGCGTCCAGTCCTGTCGTGACGACTCGTTTGACTAAACGCCTCGAGTATTTTTAGTCATTAAGGACCGTAATGAACGATCGAAAAACAAAGTGATACTTAAGTCCTTAATTTTCATCATTTCGAGGTTCTTAAAATTATATTCGAAAGTATCTGAAACACGAATCTACCCGCTCTTGTTTATTTTTTCTGCCGAACTTTCTGTCGAGTGAGCACTCCTATCAGAACCAATAGTATTCTTTTTCTGCCCTACTGGAACTAAACATAATCTTACTGAAGCACCCCTCTATTAATGCATATAACTAAACTAGACCTGGCAAAGTTTACTTACAATTTGAGACACTGAGACTTGGTACAGTTGCAAGGCTTGCGCGGTCGAATGCCGTTCGGCTCCAATAATACTGGCTGAGAGGGTCGCTTGTGGCCGGGGAAGATGAGGGGCTCGGCGGGGGGACCGGCTTGTCCGCCTTCGACGCTGTGGCCGCCTGAGCGGCGACCGGCGACTTCGGCCGCGCTATCGTAGCCGCTGCCACTACAGGAGTCTGCAACACAAGTTAATAGTATCTGTATCATCAAATACAAACACAATAAGCTTCGGTTGACGTGTGGGGTTCTTTGAACCTTTGGATCCTTGAATCCGTCCCTTCAAAAACAATAGGTCAGGATTAGGTTAATTTAGGGCATCAGTTCAGTATTTCATTGCGACCAAATAGAAGAAGTACTGATCGATAACGGTCTCCCTAGTGAGTTCCAAGTCACAACGTTCACGGTCACCGTAATGAGTTCAATTCATAAGTTATTTTTCAAAAGTCAAATGTGTTTCCATGGCTCTTTACATGTTTCCATGGCTCGTTCCATCTTTTGTTTCTCATCTCCACGCATTGACACCCACATAGCACATGAACATATCAGATATGTATAAGATATGTTCCACCGATACTTACGATATGTACTGGATATGTTTGAAAACGTATCTAATACCTATCTGATACGTATTTGATATGTGAAAATGTCCGCTTTTTGGATACATATCATTTAGGTATTCATTTTATGTATCTGATATGTATCACCCTCATGTCTCAAATACATATCTGATATGTAAATAAGTACCTAACAAAAATATAATTTTGATATCGATGAGACATGTCCAATATATATCACTCCCATGTCTCAAATATATATCGATATGAAAATATGTAACTAACAAAAATATAGTTTAGGTATTGATGATACATGTTACCTGTATCATGTTACATGGATCACCTAGGTGTATAGCTATACATGTTCAAGGCAATCTTACTGTGAGTAGGCTTATTTAGGAAGGAAGATGGCTCATGACTTTCATGAAAATGTTTCCATAGACATTCTTTTTATAATGAGGATGTATTGGATGAGCATAAATAGAAGTTAAAAGAATAACTCTACTATTCAGCTAAAATTCTTGGAAAAATCTACCCATAAAAACTTCATACAGTCATTCACCAAATTCACCTTTATTCATAAAATTCATTCAAATTTCAAATTCAAATTTTATTTACCATACAAAGAACATAATTAAACATATCAAAAATAAATAAAAATGCGATCTAATTTAATGAAATGAGATTAGGCTAATTAATAATACATTTAAGTAAAATGTGAATAGGCCTTAAGTAATAATGGTAAGTAAATATGGTAACTCTTATTAAAGTAACTCTGTAAGAGTAGTAATGTGAAATAACAAGTAATAAAATGTAATGTGAAGTAAAATTTTCATAAATATATTCTTTACTAGAATAATCTTCACTAAAATCTTTATTAAAATAACAAGAAGACAAAATATGTTAGGCTATACAGAACATAATTCAGCTGAAAGGTCCATAATAAAATACTGCATATTTTATGCGATACATACGAATATTAAATACACTATATATATATACAACTGGTAACACACGTAGAGAAGAGATTAAAGATTATTATACAGTGAATATCGTTTATTATGACATCGGCTATAATGACCTATCGGATATAGTGACCGGAAAGCTGCCCCTTGTTTGGTTTGCTATGCGTACAATGCTTTATTATATCGCTTATAGTGACATCGATTATAATCACATATCGGCTATTATGACCGGATTTCTATCAAAATGAGGAAAATAATATCGTATATAATGACGAAACGTTAAGTAAACAGGATGTTCTCCAGACAGGAATCATCATGTCTGTATTTATTCTAGTTGAGCCGTATTATGGTCAGTCTTTTATTACGAAATCGTGAAATGTGCATTCCTCTGAACATTATTGGCCTATTCAGACATTCAGTTCAATTCAGCCTTTCGTTCGGTTCGGTTGCATCCTACAGTATTTCGGTTGATGTGTGATTGGATTGTTACTGTAAAGTGTGTGTTATATTAGTGTGTGTAGTGCATGTTTCATTAAATTTTACAAACAGAACTCTTATTTTAAATTGTATACAGTGTTGATAATATGGCTTCTTCCCGTAAGACTTTCACTATTGAAGAAAAATCGCACATCATTTGGCGAATTGAGAATGGTGAAGCAAATAGGGACATAGCGAAGTAATTAGGGGTTGGACATTCAACAATTTCGGTAATATGGAAAAATCGCGATAAAATTAAGCAGAGCTTCGAGACAAGTTCTATGAAATCAAAAAACCTTCGTCCTAGTCAAAACAATGATGTAGATCAAGCGTTGCTGAAATGGTTCAAGATACAAGAGCGAATAATATTCCTATAAGCGGTCCAATTTTGCAGAGTAAAGCAAATGATTTGGCTGAGAAGTTGGGTAGACCTCGCGATATTACATCTGCATGGATACAACGATTTCGCCAGCGCCATGCAATCACAAGTGGTAGAATAAGTGGTGAAGCAGCAGTGGTTTCGCTTCCTGGCTACGAAAATGGGACAATGAACTGAAATTGAAAAATGATAAAATATTGTTGATGGTAGATAACTGTCCAGCACATCCACATGTTGAAAATCTTACATCTATAAAGTTGGTGTTCCTCCCGCCTAATACAACATCTGTTTTGCAACCCTTGGATCAAGGTGTTATAAGGTCTCTGAAAGTCAACTATCGGAAACGTCTCATTCTACAAATCATTCAAGATTTGGATGAAGGATGTGAAACAAAAGTCTCTGTACTCGACGCAATTAGAAAGAGCTTGGAATGAAGTCACATCCATTACAGTGAAAAACTGTTTCAGACATGCAGGATTTTTAATGCAGTCTGATAACATTATTGAATCTGCATGCACAGAAGAGTCGTTACAAGAATGGGGGAGAAGTTTGGCTCAACCAGTGTCTCAGGATTTCTTTGAAGAGTATGAAGAAGTAGACAAGGATTTGGAAACGACGGCAGCTGTAAGTGATGAGGAATTGCTGACTTCGACTTTGAGAGAAGAAGACGACGTTACAAACACTGAGAAAGACAATGATAATGATGAGGAAATCAATCCACCAACACTGACTGAAGCTTGTAAAGCGATCAAGACAATTTGCCAATTTCTTAGTGTCACAAATACAGCAGATGAAGCAACAAAAAATGTTCTATTTAATCTAGAGAAACAGTTTCAAACATCGTACTACAATTCAAAGTGCAAAAAAAACAACGAAAATTACAGACTTTTTGAAAAGACCTAATTTTAACATTTTTTTGAGTTCAATTTTTTCTTATTTTCAGTTCAAGTTTTTTTTTATGAAACATTGAATTATTTTCAAACTAAAATGAAATTTATGAAGTAGCCTACTGAAGTTTTTGAACGGGCCATATTTGTATACTGTATTAACAGGGATTTTCATTTGAATGTGACTTCGTTTGTGATTTCGTTTCAATTTTCATAAAAATTATTAAAAATTTACAGTACATTATAATAATATAAAGGACGTTTCAGTTTGGAAAGTGTGTTTACCTGGAATAAAATGCTGCAACGAAAACGTAAGTGTCATTATTTATGCTGTTTTTTCACTAATGTATACTTTAGTACTTCCTGAGCCTAGTATCGGATATAGTGACTATCGGTTATAGTGACCCAAAACTGATGGTCCCTTGAAGGTCACTATAAACGATATTCACTGTATATTATGTGAGTGGGTGGATTCGTGGCGCCAAATCTGCGGTTTGCAGTACCAAAAAATTCGCTAGATTTCGCCCTCCTTATCTTCTACCCCAATGTATCTTCATTGCCTCCAGTCCTGGAAAAATAGACCAACAAAATAAAAACGATCATGTTTTCAAGTTAATCGTTTAAGGGTGAGTCGTGGGTGGTAGAGGACGACCAACAGTCAAACAGCAAAATTATGTCCTATAAGAACAATGTCTTGGAGCAGAAAGCGCTGTTATTTATGGACAGAATTTCACGTTCTTTATGTCATTTGAAAGAGAATTCAATTTCCCAGGGGGGTTGACTTTTACTTTTTGATTTAAAGTTTATTAAGAAATTATTGTATAATTAATTAGCCATAAAAGTATTGAAATATGATTTTTAAAGTAAACTTAAAATCAAAAAATTAAAAAGTCAACCACCTGGAGAATG
>NC_052505.1:72728776-72772232 GCF_014356525.2 Nilaparvata lugens | reverse complement strand
ATCTTGCCCCTGCAAGCCCATCTTTGCTCGCCTTGTGTACTGTCTGTCTTCAGCCATTCATCCTCCTGTCTTTGTGTATGTCAAGAAGATACAGCATACTCTAGCTGCCCGTGAACATCCACCGCCACAACACCAGGCGCAGTGAGCTGTTGATATCCCCAGGAGACGCCTCCACCGATCACAGGCCGATCACAGAAAAGAGAAGAAGCAGGCCAGTTACAGGATTTCGGCCCTGAAATTCTACAACAAGCTGCCTAATAGTGTGAAGCAATTGGATGAGCCCGCCTTCAGAGAACCGTCCGAAGCTACTGGTGCAAAGGCATACTACAGTGGAACGAATTTATGAGTGATAATTTGAATTTTTATTGAGAGCGTGAGCACTGGATCACTGCCACTGAACTGTTTACAGTTTTTTTTTCATGTGTTTGTACTTTGTTTTGATTTTTTGACGCATCGATCCCACAATTGTTGGTATGGATGAAGCTGAAGGTATTAAGGTAATTACTTTATAATGACAGTATTTGATTAACTTTGATGTTGCTATCCTCCTCTATATTTGTCAAGCGGTAGTAATATCGTTTTCTAGCTCCGCCAACGATGCCGAATCTGTTTTTTGACAGTTCAGAAACATATTAATTAAGGCAGAGATCGACAACGCTGTTTTCTATCTTTTCCACTGCGATTACAACGTGAACCTCACTATAGACTTTCCAGCGTGTCTATTCGATAACTGGTCTAGTTCCCCGATCGAACGCATTGCTACACTAGAATCAGAAGGCACTGAATCAATCAAATCAACATAACCCTAAAATTGTTTCACTATTGATTATTGAATGAGGCACTTTTCTGTTTAATAGTGCATATCAATATTTAAACATTCTCTATTCATTTGTTGAATATTTTCCATCCAATTAATTAGCTAGTTTCAGTATGGATAATGGTAAATTCTTTAAATACTAATAGCAAAGTAACTTTTCATGGATTGAAATATTATTGTAAAACCTCAACATCTAAAAATGTGCCTACCACGGTCTCTTCATTATACAAGGAATATTTTGACATTTTATGACTCAAATAAGACTAATTGCAACCACATACGGAAATATGTAAAAACCAAGCAATTAAGAAACTTATACTTCTTAAAATTACATATACTGCCGATTCGCACTATTTCCAGTGATTCAGTTGAAAACATTATTTTACAAAACCAAGATGCCTTAAAGTTACACTTAGATTCTCTTACCGATAATTATAGAAGTGATAGATCATTCTCAAAAATAATTTGCAGGCCTTTAAGAAAAATCAGTTATTGTCTTCAAGAGTTAGTATTCTTGACAGTTTGGCATCTTTAGAAGAATTGAAATTGGGTGAGTAATAATTCAAAGGAAACTATCTTTAAAGGGTATCATTGGAGGTCAATTCATTTATTCCTAGTTTCAATTTTGATTTCCTTTAGAATAGTTGGGGGGCACTTAGTTTAAGGTCCGTAGAATCCAGCATTAAAGCCGTGTCCACACTGAGCAAATGTTCGGCAAACATGTTTGTTGAGGGGCACAGGGATAAACATTTTAAAAAAGTTTGGACAATCATTGCTTGTCAAACATCAAATTACGGTACGGTTTTTCTAAACATTTTCAGTGTTTGCTGTAGAACTTAAAAAATTCACTGCTTACAAATATTTGTTTCACACTGGCCACGGGCAAACATTTGTTAAGCATAATGAAATTTGCTCGAACTGTTTCAGCAAACATGTTTAACAAACATTTGTTTAGTGTGGACCCGGCTACATAATATATCTACAGAGTACAGAAGAGGAAAAGACGAGTTCAACCTTGTATCACATTGTTGTTGAGTTCAAATGATTAGATGATCAAACGTATTCCCTTACAATATCTAAAGAGCTGAGGTTGGAAAAACAGCCCATAAATATTAAATATCACCAAGAAAAACTTTGATCCACTGTTTAGTCTTCAATTACTTTTAACCTTTAAATTGAGACTTTATACTCTTATATTTTTGTTTTTCCATGTAATCTGAATTGTAGGAATAATTCTACATTGTTTTTTGTGTAGTTGATATTGTGGTAATTATTCATATTGAATGAAAAAGACTAAGAAATTGTCAAAAAACCATTTTTGTCAAAACAAAACTTTTTCATTCAATTCTACATTGATTTGTCACTGTTCTCTTTTGAATAACTATTCAATAATTTGCAACTATTCTCTTTTGATTAATTATGATTGATCAAAGTTAATTGTGATTTTTTAATATGGTATTTTTTTCTAGTATGAAATGTAAAGGGTTGTGTGGCAGCGAGTCCTAACTTCGACCTTAATCCAAATATCCAAAGTCGTGATCAGGGCCAGGTCTTCCTGGATAGATTGTGTGAATTAAACATGGTACATGGCAGCGTCAAAGTCCAGCAAAGCTTTCGCCGAAGAAATCTTCTAACTGGTAGAGCTCCTTCTAACAAGCCACTTTGACAATGAGCTTCTGAACACATTGACTGGGCGTGCCCTAACCGAGTTCGGCAGGCAGTGGAACATTTGCACCGCCAAAACAGGAAAACTGTCCTTCTTGACAGGCGACAGCGCGGCACATCCAAGTCAACCCCTTTTTCGAGTTCCATGTGAGTGCACTTCCTCCCTTCTAGCGAATGGCAGATGTTTTTCCTGGCGTGTAGGAGCAATGACAGTATGTACATGCCATGAACTGTATGAATGCCCAAGCGTTGGGATATGGGCTGGCAGTGTGCATCATACTCGCTAAACGTCATTACATGAAGTGCCTTCTAGAGCAGGAGTATGTCATTCCAGGAGAATGTCCGCATATCAAGATGCCATAATGTATGTGGCTGGCAAATACAGCATGGTACAGCATCAGCAGGCGTTCAACACTAGTCTTCTCATCTTTCGAAGTAGATAAACCTCTCTTGAGAGTCTAATAAAGGCAGTTATACTGTATTACATGTGTTGGGTAATGTTGAAAGTTAGTAGACCTATGCATTCAAATTCGTTTATTAGGCCTGTATTACACGGTTATAGTTCTATGCCATAGCCTATGCAGATGATATGAAAAGAGATTCATGTCATGTCAGTTTACTCGCGAAAACTCCGGCATTCAGAGCGTGCGAGGAGCTTTGTTGTCGGGTTCGGTGACGACAACCAAGCTCCTTGCACGCTGGTGTCAACTAGTCTCCCCGACAGCAAATCCCCTACTGGTTCAGAGGGGACTAGATAACGGGACCGTAGACGACATCCAAGCTCCTTGGACGCTCACGACAACCAAGCTCCTTTCTCAGGTGCTCAGTTGACGCCGTCAGTTTATCCCCTCGAACGTGGTTTTAGAAGGAGCTTTACTGACGGGGAGCTTAGTTATCACGTTCCCCTCAGGCGCGCTGATTTTTTAACGCTCGTTAACTGAATGCATTTTCTCTTAAAAGGTACAGACAAGTCACAACGTATTTAGAATAGAATAGAATAAGTTTTAATGTAACCGCTTCTGAGGTCTTCAGAAGCATTACCTCCGTCACAATGTACAGCAAATGTCACACATACAATACAATAATTGGAAAGATATTATTCTAAAAGAACTACAATATCATGATATATTAATATCATGTCCAAACAAAGAAAGATATTAAAAATATATATAAATATTCAAATATAAGATATTCTGGTCTTGAAATATAATGCAGTCACACAAATAAAAACGAACAAACAGAAATGAAAAGTAGCAGTAGTTTATACAGTATTTACTTAATGTAGGTACCTCAACATAATATTAATAATTTTACAAAGTCCTAGCCAGTTCATAGAACTCTTGGAAAGTGTAAATGGGGTTACTGATTAGGAATATCTTCAGCTTCTGCTTGAAAACTAGATTTGGCAAACCTCTAAATTGTTCAGAGAGCATATTAAAAAGCTTCACACCAATGAATAGAAATGTTTTTGCGTGCTAGAATGCTCGTAGCGGCTGGTGATCAAATTATTCCTGCCTCTAGTCTGATGCTCATGGGATACTCCCTGCTCAACAAAACCATTCAAATTCTCCTTCACATAGGTCAGACACTGAAGAACAAAAATAGAGGAAAATGTCAGTATTTCTAATTCTTTGAAGCTCTCTTTGCATTGAGCGCGTTTTGGCAGACCACAAATAAGCCTGATTGCCTTTCTTTGAATACGAAATAGTTTTGAGCTATATGCCTTTGACCCCCACAATACAGCACCATAAGACAGGTGTGACTGAATGTGAGCAAAGTAAACTACCTTTAGAACATCAACACTGACACAAGTCCTTAACTTTCTTAATATAAATATTCCTCTATTAAGCTTTCCAGCGGTTTTATCAATGTGCCTGGACCAACTCAAACAGTTGTCCAGAGTGAATCCCAGAAATTTGGCTTCCTTTTCCGCATCTACCACCAGCAGTCTCCTATTATAAGTGAATCTCAAATCTTTAACCTTGTTGGAGTTCACGCACAGCAAGTTTGAGTTGCACCACCTCTCAATTGACTGAGTCACCTCTTGTGCAGCAGCATTCAGGGAAGCCTCTGTTGCCGTGCTCAGAAACACACAAAGATCATCAGCAAAAAGATAACTCTTAGCTGGAGGGTCAACTATGGTTGGGAGGTCATTAATGTAGATTAGGAATAGTATTGGACCTAATATTGACCCCTGAGGAACCCCATGAGAGACAGGCAAGTACTGAGATTCTGATCCATTGAATGCAACTTTCTGAAAACGATTGCTGAGATATGATTCAATCATCCTTATGGATCTGGACTGAAACCCATAGAATAAGAGTTTATCTAGTAGGAGTTTGTGAGAAACCGTGTCAAAAGCTTTCGACAAATCGAATAACTTAGCCTGAGTGAAGCACTTATTCTCTAAGGAGTCCAAGCAATCCCTATAGAGATCCTCAGCAGCTCTAATTGTATTTCTCCCCAATCTGTACCCAAACTGAGAGTTACTAAAAAGACCATTAATCTCAAAGTAGTTTACTATTTGCATATTCAAAACACTCTCAAGAACTTTGGACACAGTGGTGGTTATATTTATCGGCCTGAAGTTATTTAAGTCGGATTTGCAACCTTTTTTATGGACAGTTAAGACTTTACTAATTTTAAAGTCTGTGGAAAAACACCATCAATAATTGAACTATTCACTAAATTTATCAAAGGATCTATAATAAAATCATAACCCATTTTCAGCATTTTTGGACTTTTGCTCTTTCCAGATTTTGTTTCTCGGCTCATGCATGACACTCACCCAATTTGATCATACCCTAAGGATGGGGTGGATCATAAGACACCCCTGTAGTTAGTTTTATTGTCACATATGTTCTTTGATATATATTTTTTGCACATTGTCTATTTTGTCATTAGTATTCAGCTCATTCAATAGTCAATATTTGACGTTGTAAAAGCGTAGTATAAAGTAGTATTCAGGTTTTCGGCAATTGTCCATATTTCACATACTCTTCCTAGGTTTGGGTTACTGAAACCCACTGCAACAAAATAAAACATGTAAAAGACTATTTTGACAATCTATTATCTAGATTAGTGAGTTGTTATAACTAATAAACATTAGTATGGTGCCGTTTTCACTTCTGGTTTTCTAATTTTCAAGTGCTGTGATCTCTTCTCTGCCTCATGATAAATCCATTTTGTATTACTGTTTGAAGTTATCTAATTTAATTCAAATTTACAACTGTCAATTAACAAAGAACTTGTTCATTTCAGGCATGGAAGATGATAAAGAAATGAAAGCTCAAATAGAATCTGAAAAAACAGAATATATTGAGAAGCTTCAAAGAGTCGACCGTGAAGCAAGTATCAAAATGTTTTATTTATCTTTTTTCCTTCTTGAACTCTTGACAAATAATATTACTAGTAGTTCTGTGAACAGTAGACCTTGCGCAGTTATAAACCACAGCCTCCTCTTATACTGTCCATCAGAGTAAATTATGTCCTGTCCTGTCGTGTCGGCGAGATATCGGTGTGTAAACAACTAATGGCTGTTTGGGTTGTTGTAGCCTATCAACAATGCTAATAATTTGTTGTAAACAACTATGCTACTATCAAATCTATTACTGCGTTTTGCCTTAAATGCGGAACATAAATATAAACATAAAGAGAAATGCAAAACCGTCGACTTGAATCTTAGACCTCACTTCGCTTGGTCAATGAGGTACCGTATCAAATTTCCAATTATTCGTCGGCCCTTACATGTTTTGTTAATAATTGTGGATGCAATTTGAATATCAAATTTTCAATTTTTTGTATCAGTTCTCACATGTTTTGCTAATAATTGTGGATTCATTTGGAGGCATTAGGCTCCCCTCTTCATCGTATGATTGCGAATTGTCACTGAATTTTGTTAAGGGATGAGATGTTGGAGAATAAGGTCGAGGTTATTTGTTGCATTGGGTTTTTAAGTGGTCAGCTATTATTGTACGAAAATTCTCAGTCTTTTGTGTTTGGAAGGGCGCGGGAGTGGTAATGAGTTGGCTATGTCATTGTTGAGTCTCTCCTCTCCAATACATCACCCACTCTTCCCCATATTCTTCCAATGCAGCCACACTTAAATGTCTGCTATTAGTTTTTCTGTTTGCTGGAAAATTGAAAATGTTATGGAGTAGAAATACAGACCCTTTGATCTAGAAACAATTTGTGTTGAGGCTACAACTCTTATTCTATATGTGATCTTATACAGGATGGACCTCGGAAAACGGACGGTTTTGAATCGCGCAGTACTTGGCGGATGGTGGAGGGGGAAACGCGCCATCAACGTCACTCGACTCTCCACCAGCTGCCATTCAGTCGCTATTATGCCGATGTGGTAGAACGATCTACTGGTCTGTATTTCTACTCCATAACATTCTCAATAGTTAGTGCGTATTATTGCTCTTGCATTCTATTGGTTCAGTGCTGTATTCTAAGAGCAGTTTGTTGTTGAATTTGCACTTTGTCGGAAGTATGTTATCAGACTAGAGCAACTAGAGACTATAAAGGTGCAATTCTTTATCTACGACTCGAGACGCGTGCTTAGAGCCACCGCGGCTAGAGCACAACCTAATTTCTAAATTCATCAGATTCGATGATTCATTGGATATGTTATGTTGTATGAACGTTATGGCGGCAGATAAATTAGAAGTGTTGGCTACTGTATATCTTTTGTGAGACACTCGTCTCAAGACACGTGATTCATTTAATTCTATGATTCATTGGATATGAATCGCAAAAGATATATAGTAGCCAGTCTCACCTTCAGAGAGTGTTGAACTTGTACTGGATCACTCTTGGGACAGTTCTGCATTGATAGTGCTGCAACTAATGATTGTTTCAAATTATGTAAACAAATAAATAAATATGGCTAGTGAGTTTGACACAAATGATGCTTTAATATTGTGGACATTGCATAGGTGTGCAGAATCACAACGTATGTATTCTAAATGGCCAGTAGTTGGTTATAATTTTTCTAAACAAATTGATTGATGCAGACCTGTTGGTTAATCGCAGTGACATGGACTGGGGATTTTTGGCTTTGTTTAAGACTCACTAGAATAATTGAATACTTTTCTCAATCCTCAGAGTTCCATCTTTATCAAGTGTGTCTTTTAAGCCATTCTTGCAAGTCTTGCAATGTTTGGTTTGCATCCAATTTGGAGCAAATTGAAATCATTTCAATCAATGTTACTGCAGCAACTGTACAGGTCAAAGTCCAATCTTATGGCGAAATAGGTTATTGATTGTATTTTTGTTTAAGATAACATTCCTTTTAATGTAGAAATCCTGATAATACCATGCAATTAAGATGATGTAATACGTTTCACTTTCTGTGGCTTACATTAGACAAGTTGTATTTTTAGTTATTCCTCATATTTAAAATGTTATTACTTTCGTAATTATTTTCTTGTTATGTTACAGTTGGTAAATTATTTGGTACCAGTGGAACCCTTTGATGAAATCAATGATGTAATAATTGAGATAAGAGCAGGAGTTGGTGGACAAGAAGCCATGCTGTTTGCAAACAATTTACTTGAAATGTATTGTGGCTATGCTTCATACAAAGGCTGGGATCATTACGTGGACGATCTATCAGTCTCGGATTTGGGTAAGGCTGATGTCAATCAAATTTTCATCTAATAAATGTCTTACTCTCATGCATACCCAACTGATTGAAATCCAATTTCTGTCGGATCAGAAACTATCTTATGCCTAAAATTTTAATTTTATTATAAATTATGACATAAACCTTTAAATATTTTATATTCTTGCTGGACGATATAGACTTGAGCTATTGTTTGTGGAGGGGTAATGAGAAAGGATGGAATGATATAAACAACCATGTGCTTTGCGGGATTCATTTGACAGCCGTTAAATGCTTATATAGGTTGATATAATTACACTATCGTGGTCTGCAATCCATTCACTTTGGTGGCATTTGGAAAAAAACATTTCGCTTCTTAGAAGAAGCTTTGTCAGTAATTTCCTCATGGAAAATATCACACATAAAATATATATTTAGGTAATTGAGAATAAAGTAACTACACTACGAGTGGCGAGATTTGTTCACTGGTGATTACAGTATGTTGTTTATTATCAATTTAAAGTTGAAATTTTTCATGAACAATAATATGTTAGTATTTTTCATATGTGAAGTATTTTTATTAACAATAATGCAGTGACGTATTTGTCATGTTTGTCTTTTTAATTTGGTATTCCATGACATCTATTAGGCTACTCCTGTACTCAAAAAAATAACTGATTTGTGTTTGCTCAGTTAAGTCAAGAACTTAAATGTAAATCCTACCCCAATCGAGGGTTTAAAATCACGCTGTTTCAAGCTCTGGACTCAACGATCTTTGATAAACCTTTGACTCGAAAAGATATGAGAATCTAATTCAAGTCTTGGACTTATAATTCCATTACTCAGAAAGCAAATTTATAAACTCCAGAGTCTAACGTTATCTCTAACTCGACGTTGAGTCCTCGACTAAGTTAACGCCCTGGCTCGGAAAGCTAATTTTCTGACTCCAGAGTTTCAAGCCGGTTAAAGTGTAGAACTTAGCTAAATCTCAGGCTCGGAAACCGGCCCTTAATAAATTATCTATACTTCCTCTGATAGAAGCATAAAGTGCCCAATAAAATTATTTCTCAATAAATGTATTTTAAATAAGTTTTTCAACTTAGTGCTAACCTAATAAAGTGACAGAACTCAAATACTGCTTAGAAACCATCCTCAACTTACTGCCAATCTGACAAAATTAGGCTGTTGCCAATTTGTAAAGTAGTAAAGTAAGTAATATGCAATAATTTCAGGCGGCATAAGAAGTGGCAGCATATCTGTGAGTGGAGGTGATGCTTTGAAGCACTACTGCTACGAGGCTGGTGTACATCGGGTGCAGCGAGTTCCTCTCACCGAGAAGTACGGCCGCATTCACACCAGCGCCGTGTCTGTTTCTGTCATGGCTCAGCCATCAGAGGTACAATCCAATCATCAAATCATTTCTGTATTTCCAGCTCATTGGGTCTTCAGGAATCAAAAAGTTGTAGGCTACTTTATTGTTGTGGGAAAACTAATTTCAGGCTTAATTTTCTTATACACTTCAATACTCCATTAATAGTAGCTGGAACTTGAGCTAACTGTCTCATCCATTTATAATAGAATGTTCCAGTTGTAGAATATTAGTGATAGTCTCCATTGCCGAATCAAAGCATAGCAAAGTATTGACTTGCAAAGTTATGTCCCTCGCCTATTTTATTATAGATCTGGGGAGCGGAGGTGGAGTCTGTTTGTGCAAGCAAAGCAAGCCTGCCGGCTAGTTATTAATATAAGGTAATCACCGTTTCGGAATTCAAGTATCTATTAACTAGTACAGCATTGCTTTTTGTACAATTGGTTCTGTACTCGAATACTTACAATCTTTCCTACAAAATATAACAATAAAATATCATATTACTTTCCAAAATTCTTCATGTCTTGATAAATTTACTAAATGTTGCTCGTTTTTAGATTATATATGCTCTTACTTAATTGTTTGCTTTTGAAATATTCTAGGTAGAAGTGGATCTACATGATAAAGACTTGAAATTTGAAGCGAAACGAGCTTCAGGTCCCGGCGGGCAAAGTGTCAACAAAACCGACAGTGCGGTTAGGATCACTCATTTGCCAACAGGTATCATCAATCAAATCAAATAATTTTATTATTTGTTCTCGAGCATGTACTCATACAAATAGGAGCTGCTATCCTATACATTCTTGATTAACAGAACAAATGATCAAAACACGAATATTACAAAAAATCCTGCTATGATAATATAACAATATTTAAAATTAACAGAAATTACAAAAATAGTTTGAAAAAGAATTCGATAGAAATTTCCAAATATAGCAATAACAAAATTAACCCAAATGTGATATTAGATTAGGAATTTTGTAGCTACATTAATGAGTGAGAATTCTAAGTTATAAATTATTACCAACATTAATATACGAAATTTAATATGTGAGAAACTATAAAAACAAGTAATAAAATGAACAGTAAATTCGTGAATGACTAGAAAAGACTCAAGTATCATACATCAACTTCCAGTAAATTCGAGAATGACTACAAAAGAGTTAAGTATCATTAATCAACTTCCTCTTTTTCTATCTATACCGTTACATGGGTCAAACGTTTCTCCTAATACATGTATAAATGTTTTTTATTAATTTTCTGTTCCTACTAAATGTAGCCAATTATGGATTATAGATCCAGATCTATTACCATATCTATATTTATTGTTCCAATAACAAGTAACTAGCGATCGTGGAATATTTTTATTAATACTCACAAGAGAGTGAAAACAAATTTGCTCAAAGCATTTATTGCTTCCTCTAATCAATTGCATAATGTGAGATGAATGGTTTTAAGATTTCTTCAGATAATTTGATTTGGTTTATTATTAATTAGGCTGAATACGGAGTGTTTGACTGAATGTTTATTGATCTTTGTATACACGAGCGTTTATCATTATTTGCATAGTTATGATCGTTATTTCATAAACTCAGAACCGCACCAAATCCTAGAATGTAAAAACGTCTAAAATCTAAAATAATATATTTATCATATTTTGAAGAGTTTTAAGTCAGAATTTAGTTGTCATACTAATTGTTTACTCGTATTACATTCAAAAACAGTTATTTTTGTGTTGTTCTGAATTATAAACTTGGAAGTATACATTCGCAAATTTACATGATTTTAAATAACATGAATGAAATCATCCAAACAGGTATTGCGGTTGAGTGTCAAACAGAAAGATCACAAATCAAAAACAAATCGTATGCTTTAAAAAAACTGCGAGCTAAGCTTTATCAAATTCAGGTTGATGAACAAATGAAAAACGTTTCAAGGACAAGGAAATTCCAGGTCAGTCAAAGAATTTTCATTACTCTTAATTGGCTGCTCTTAGTGATATTTTTGGTGCTAGTATCACATAATATAGCTTTATTCACATTCTTGAAACTACAAAAGTCTCTCTTATGAGGTATATTTAGATGACAAAAATCCTATATTTTACATTATTTATCTGATTATTTTTCGCATTTCAGATTCAGTGTCTGTCAATAACTTTCGTCCAGCTTTTCCACAAATGTACAACTCGCTTCTCCAATCCTCCACCGGAGAGTTTTTGTTTTTAATTTATTTGAAAAATCTCCTTTGAATATTGTCTTTAGAATCCATTTCTTCTTTCATCTCCCTACCCATCTCTGCTTTATTTTCTTCCCAATTTGATTCTAAGATAGTAGTTGACCCAGATATTTGTATGTATCCACGTAGCCTATTGTCCCATAAGTGACTTCGATCATATACTTCGGCACTTTTCAGTCCTTTATTTAGATTTCAGTCATAATCATACAAATAAGTTGTTAAAAATTATGAATTTTGTTGTGAATTGGGTTTGTTTTTTATCTTTGTAGGAGAAGAATTTCTCACTTCACTGTAAATATTTTTTAATGCACTTCTATATGAATATCAAAAAGCATTTCTTGTATTTTCACAGATGGGCTCTGGAGATCGATCTGAAAAGATAAGAACGTACAATTACCAACAAGACAGGATCACTGATCACAGGATAGGGTACACAACTCATTGTATTGAAATCTTCCTTTCGGGCTCGGATGCTTTTGACAAAATGATTAATGAGCTGAGAAATGAAGCAAAGAAAGAAAGAATAGTCGAATTTATTGATTCCTTGAAGAAGCAGAATTCTTAGTTTCCTCTTGTTATAGTAAAATTAATGTTAATAAATTATACCATTAAAACCTTGTAATAATTATCCATTATTCCCAAAGAATTTATTGCAAAAAATTGAGATGTCCGCATTTTATTGCCTACCATTGTCTTCTCTACAGATCTGCTCTTTCAACTATAATAAACTGTGGGGTCTGAACGGAAAGATTGAGTTTGAAAGAGATTGGATCTTAAGGTTACCATTCAAGTATTTGTATATAACTAAATTGTACTAACCTATAGTTTATCTGTGGCTTAAAGCATAGAGCTGACCCTCAGCAGTCCATAGGAGAAACATCAAGTAAGTTCCTGGGCGTCTACATAGACCAAAGGTTAACATGGGAGCCTCATTGTAGAAATCTTTGTGACAAGCTCTCAAAGTCTATCTACCTCATAAGATGTTTCAAGAGTCAACTGTCGAATGATTATTTGCGTATGGCATATTTCAGTTTGTTGCACAGTCTTCTGTGATATGGTATCCTACACTGGGGTGGAAGTAGTCATATTTCTGGTGTTCTCCTTCTCCAGAAAAAAGCTGTGAGGATAATAGTGGGGGCCACTTTCAGGGAACATTGCAAACCGTTATTTGTTTCTCTTGGAATATTATCGGTTTACAACCAATATATTTATGTTGTTGCCTTGTATATACATGAAAATAAGTGTAAAATGAACACAAGAGGTATGGTTCATTCATACAACACCCGCCAAAGACTACAACTTGATACCCAACGTACAAGATTAACCAAAGTACAGAAGTCCCATCACGTCTACAATAGGTCTACAACAGTTTGCCAGTCAATAAAAAATTATCCAGTCTCTTTGTTCGGCGAATTACTGTTCGATCCCTTCTATTCTTTGGAGGAGTTTTTCACACATACTTCATAATAAATTGAGTGTTATGAATATTCTATTGACGTTGCTGATGACTGTATGGTCCGATAGCAAAAGAATTAATTATATCAATATTGTTTGTCGAACTGGAGAAGTTTGTTAGGGACTTAGATCAGGTTTGAAGTCACTGCACAGAGTTACAGCTAGGCATTCTGTCAACTAGGTAATTGAAAAAGTTATTCAGAAGATTCAATTCTTGATAATCTCTTGCAGAATAGATGTTGTCAAGAGTTGAATGAAATGCATCAAATTTATATGAGATTGGTAGATCAAGTGTTGCTCCTAGTAGACCTCACTCAGTCGTAGTGTGGGCGGGCCAAGGAAGGAAGGGTTGTTATCTTCTCTTTTTCATCCGTTCCAGTGAAATCCCTTTTCTTGATGGAATCTCCTCCAGGCATGGGATATTTTCTTGACGTTAATCGGCTACTTTAAGGGCCGGTTTCCGAGCTTGTTTAAACGCGGTTGAATCTTAGATGAAAGTAGTAGTAATAATAAATGCTAGGATGATGATTTCTCTACTATTATTATTAGGGCCGGTTTCCGAGATCCGGATTTAAGTTCTAGACTTTAAACAGCTGGAGTCAGAAAATTGGCTTTCCGAAACGGGGCGTAGTCACAGTTTTAATGATAATCTTCATTTTCTCATTTCTATAATTGGAAACGTTTTTCCTTGATGTAATGAAAAATTCGTAAATAATTAAAACTAGCTGAAACTTTACAATATTTTCTCTTTATTTTATGTTGTGTTAAATTTTCTAGTTTTTCGAAATTTGAAAAAACCAACGTGGACTTTGACTTCGCCCAGTTTTGGAAAGCCAATTTTCTGACCCCAGCTGTTTAAAGTCTAGAACTTAGCTTAATCCCGAGCTCGGAAACCGGCCCTAATTGACCGAGCGAAGTGAGGTCTAAGATTCAAAAGTCGACGGTTTGGCATTTCTCTTAATGTTTATATGTTGCGCATTTACGGCGAAACGCGGTAATAGATTTTCATGAAATTTGACAGGTATATGTTTCTTTTTAAATTGCGCGTCAACGTATATACTAGGTTTTTATAAATTTTGCATTTCAAGGATAATATAAAAGGGAAAAGGAGCATCCTTCATATGCCAATATTGGAGTAAAAATCAGACTATAGAATTATTCATTATAAATCAGCTGTCTAGTGGACTATAATACTACCCGTTCAAAAACATCGAACATCTTGAGAATGTATCTTTCCATCAACGTTAAAAGACAGTTGACTATAATACTACCCGTTCAAAAACATCGAACATCTTGGGAATTTATCTTTCCATCACGGTATTAAGATGAAAATTCTTCTTCTATTTACCGTGCTTTCCATCAACGTTGTAGACAGTTGCAGCCAGACCTGATAACTGCGCTCACACTCACATTCCGGGACGACACGTCACGGTACTATAGGACAGAAAGCTCTGTGCTTATTTAGGATTTTTTTCTAGACATTTTAAATTGATAAATTATTTATTAATTTTTTTTGAGAAAACAACAACAAGTCAATGTAACTTACTGAGCGCGAGGTCTACTGTTCACAGAATTACTAGTAATAATAGGAGAGAACTCATCATCCTGGCGTTTATTACTACTACTACTTTCATCTAAGATTCAACCGCGTTCAATCACGTTCAATTCGTTTCTTGTCAGCATACCAATTTGTAGTTTATGCGGCCGGCGTTTAAGTTTAAAAGCGTTTACTCTAGATGCAGTTTGAACCAAGCATCTAATTGAATTACTTGAAAAAAGTTGTACGTTTTTAAGAGCTTTTTGGTTATTGAAGAAATAAAAACTATAGTGAGGTCTACGTTATAATGGCGGTGTTTGATTGGCAATGGTATTGCTGTCCTTGTCTGTCATTCAACAAAGCAGATACAGTAAGGTCCACGTTATAATGACAGTATTTGATCAACTTCGGTTTTGCTATCCTTGTCTATCATTCGACAAAGCCGGTGGTACTATCCTTTTCTAGGTCCACTCCGATGACAATTATGTTTTCGACAGTGTAGAAAAATAATTAATTAATGCAGAGAATCGGCATCACTATTCTTCTATCTTTTTCCACTGCCATTATAACGTGGACTACACTATAGCGCTATCTCTTTTTCGCTTTGCTCTGTTGCCAGATCGTCTTTCAACAATGTAGAATTGATAATTAATTAACGAAATTATATATCTTAATTATCTTTCTCCACTGCCATTATAACGTGAACCTCACTATATATCATGTGGGTATGATTTCGAACACATTAAGGTTGGGCAATTTCTACGACGTAGAATGGTCTTTTCTAAAAAGAGTTTCTTCAAGCGTTGAAAAATTCTATTCATAATAAATCTCAGAATGAAATAACAACTTGCTACTGCAGTTTGAAATGAAACAAGTTATTAATGAACACATCATTTATAACAATTAAAAAAATGGAATTAATCAATTTCTGTATTCATTGGTGAAAAGACAAAATTATCTTAGCAGTGGTATTTGACTATTTGCGTGTGTGTGTACGCGTGCGAGTATTTTGTTTGTTGTGCTAGTACTAGTACTGTGTGAATGAATTGGCAATAATTTGAAGAAACATTTTTCTCTCATAGAATAGCAAATCATTTTGTGAAAATTATTCACATTTTAAGAACTTTCTGTCTGATAGTTTTTATTTTGTTATTGTTACTTGAAAAACATGGAAACCTTACTTGGGATAAGATGTAATGATTTTGTTATGCTTGCCTCTGATATGTCGTGTGGAGAAAGCATTTTTGTTGTAAAACAAGGTATGTAATGCATAGTTTTCTATTGATTTATCTATAAATACACTCCTTCCAAATAGGATGTTACAATGTATTTGAACGCAAAGCTTTTTTCTTTAGCCTACTTTCTAGTTAGCCGGATTCAGTTGCAGGTTATAGGTTATGTGAAAACATGAATAAGCAATAAATTAAAAATATATTTTTATTCTGGCAAATTTATTTTTATCATCTATACTCATATGTTAACTACATTAAGAGATTTCACTTGATCTTAGTTGACTCTTGAAACTATTCAGCAAGGTGTCATTTTCTGGTGCGGTTAATATACCCTTGACAGCTCCGGCCTTTTGATACTAAGGGCGTCGTTAGTGGACACCGCTTTATATTGATTATATGCTCCCGTGTGTAGGATGATATAAATCGGAAAACTATAAGCGATCCTGTCTCGTACAGGTGATATTCTATGTTCCTTTTTTCTTTTGCACAACACGGTTTTATAATACAAGTTCGAAGTCTAAGATCTAGGTTTAAAGCTATATCAGAAATGAGTAAGTTATATCGTTGAAGCTTTTGAGGAGATGGATCTTTTGCATCTGGTTCTTGCTAATCTGAGCAAGGCTTATGATTGTGTACTTAATGGAAGCTTGCCAGCTCTATTTGGCTGAAGGAATCATTGTAGGTGCTCTCTCACAGCCTATAGTTGAACAGTCTGGCTTGCGGGTTCCGAGAGTTTTTGATATCATGATATTGCTTTAAAAAACAGATTCAAGATCTAGCTGGAAAGAAATCCATTCTACTCAGTAAATGAATGTGCTCAGGGACAGTTTAGTTTGGCCTGCCATCTTGCTTTTTTGACACAATCTATACTGTACAATGGTCATGGATGTAGAAGGATCAGTTAAAGGAATTATGCTTCAGTACATGAAACGAGGTTTTTAATATTCCTATTTAGCTATGAAACACCAATTTTTAAAATGTTCATGTAAAGTTGAGACTTTGTAGTTTTCTTAAAGAAATTAGGGTATTTTTTCTTATTCAATAAAAATGGTTCGATACGATATCCATAATAATTCTTGTACTACAAAATTTCGTATGAGGAGGAGACTTTAAGGCACTACTACTCCTCCAGAATTAATTGTAGTCGCGAGTACCAATTTTCCAGACCAAAAGTCACATAGTGCTAGGTCTGATGAGTAGGGTGGATGTTCTAACACCGGGATGCTGAACTTGGTCAGGAACCGCTCAACAGATAACGCGGAATGAGCTGGCGCATTGTCTTTGTGCAAAATCCATGATTTGTTTTTTCTCATCTCGAGTCCTTTTCTTCTTTCTCCTTCACGTATTTTATCAAGTACCTCATGGTAGTAATGTTGATCAATTGTTTGATCAATTGAAGGTACACAATCCCATAAATATCGAAACAACAATCATCATTGCTTTGAATTTTTATGCTAACCGTTTTTCCGGCAATACAAAATAACACTAACGTGAATGACGGTTATGACTCAACGAAGTTGTTTACAGAAACGAGACTAACTGCATTCTGAAGAGGAAGTCTCAAACTAAATAGATGTTGTTCAATGTTGGTTAGCGCATGCGCACTCGTTCCACTGCATTATCAGTCCTGTTATTTAATAGGCACACCTCGTATTAACGATAACACGTTGAAATTTGTTGAAAAAGTAGTAGATCTACATTTTATACCCTATACGTTGATAAGAATAATTTTATTTTACAATTTCTAACAAGTAAAGTCGAAACGTTCAAAATACAGGTACTCTCGTCTGAAGAGCCTCACTCATCTTGACAATATTATCAACATGTATATTGTCTACTTCGACCTGCATCACACCCAATATATTGATTGAATCAGTGCATTCAATTATATCTTTTCCTATTTGAAATTGAGGAAAAGTAGCGGCACATGAGAAGAGTTTTTGCAGAGTTTATTGAGATTTTGTGGGCATCATCGAAAATAAAAAAGAAATTCGACTCTCATTTGCCCAACTTTTTTTCTGATCCATCAAATTGTTGCTTCTCTGACTTTTTTCATTTTATTTCAGATGAGAGCAAAATATTCCAGCTCTCTGATAAAATTGCCATGGGAATCGTTGGTGAACATGGAGACACTGTTCAATTTGCAGAGTACATCTCCAAAAATATTCAGCTGTATAAAATGAAGAATGGCTATCCACTTTCTCCAAGAGCAGCGGCAAACTTCACTACTAAAAACCTCGCTGATAGTTTGAGAAGCTCGGTAAATATTTGTTGATCTCCAATTCAATTTGTTGTATGTAGTAACTTTCTAGATGTTCGGGATTATCTTTGGTATGACATGGAAAATGGCTTACGCAGATCACTAGTTGAAATGAGCATTATTATTTGTGACTACACATGGTTTATGTTACAAGTATTTGCTACTCTTTCCAGCTTTTATTCTGCTATTCCACTGCCCATTAGCACTAACAGTAAGGGCCGGTTTCCGAGCTCAGGATTCAGCCAAGTCCTAGACTTTAAACAGCTGCAGTCGGAAAATTGTCTTTCCGAAACGGGGCGTAGTCACAGTCCACGTTAAAATTAAATTTCGAAAAACTAGAAAATTGAACACAAAATAAAATAAAGAGAAAATCGTGTAAAGTTTCAGCTATTATGAATTGATAATTTCGTCCAGGAAAACCATTTCCAATTATAGAAATGAGGAAATAGAGATTATCATGAAAACTGTGACTACGCCCCGTTTCGGAAAGCCAACTTTCTGACTCCGGCTGTTTAAAGACTAGAGCTTAGCTAAATCCCGAGCTCGGAAACCGGCCCTAAGACATGTTATTGATTTGGACTGTCGTATAAATTAGAATTGGAACCGTTTTGGGCTTTAGCCTGTTGTACTTCTCTGGAAGTTTTGTTATGTTCAATTATTGAATAAATAAAATAAAAACCCACTGGTCCATTTGCACCAAAAGAGTTGAAACTGCGTCTAGCCTATCAATGGTTTAAAACCCGAGTATTATAATTTCATCTGAAAACCCTGTACGCCCTTGGATCTGAGTTGAAAGCAAATGCCCAAATTTGCCCTTACTTAGATGCTAAATATTAAACTAGATGATTTTTAAATTTTCACGCCTGTGTGCTTTGAGCTTGAGTACTTGAGATAGTAGGTGGAGGAAAACCAGAGGCGAGGCGTCCGGACATCTCTGGATTCGCCGATGACTGGACAGAAATTGATATGTAATGTGTTTATTATTAAATTTAAAATACTCGTATTTTAAATGAATACAAAAGGTGAAGAAACCAAAAGAGAAACGTTTTTTTCGAGCGCGCCAAGTTTGAATAAAGTAGTCTACTACATCATCAGTT
Source organism: Nilaparvata lugens (assembly GCF_014356525.2). Lineage (NCBI taxonomy): Eukaryota > Metazoa > Arthropoda > Insecta > Hemiptera > Delphacidae > Nilaparvata > Nilaparvata lugens. The sequence continues at coordinate 72,752,954 of NC_052505.1, read as the reverse complement.
CCATCCGTTCAATGTGATTCTCAAAAATATGCGATTCCAGTAATGCTATTCAGCATTGTTTACCACCACTCTTCTGCATCATCACTCTCCCTCTCCCCGTAAACTGGTGGAGTAGACGGTCAAAGACATCGCTATTTTCTGCGATTCCAGTGTTACAAACCGTACGATAATTATTTTGTTTCCAATTTGTTATTGATAATTATTATTTCTTCTATGTTTGGTTTTGAAGCACCTACATTTAAAAATCTACTTTGTGAAAATAATTAAGAACTGAAAATTTGGTGAAGTGAACAACTACAAGACAACCTATTTCGGACTATGTGTAACCTTATCTAAATGTGGGAGATGAATAGCACAAGGTTACCTTATTTTTTCCCTCCCGGTCATTTTTGATGTTGTACTTGTTTTATGAATTAAATAATAGAGAATTCCATTTCAATTTTTTAAATTAATTTTAATTATTGAGGGCCAGTTTCCGAGTTTGAGATTCAGCCAAGTTCTAGACTTTTCAACTCTAGGATTTTGAATAGTAAACTTATATTTTACTAGATGTCATTTTGATCGATAAATAATCGTTTAAAATTAAATATTATTATCTTTCAACTGAATTGTTCCTGGATATGACTGAGCCAAAAGTCACGTCCCCCCCCCCCCTGAGGAAAACACATGTCATATATACAATCTGCTTGAATAGCTATTCAAATGATAATATATATTGAAGTAAGATGTTGTTTTTATATTTTTCAGAGTCCATACCATGTTAACATGTTAATTGGTGGCTATGATAAAGTTGATGGTCCCCAACTCTTCTACATTGATTATTTGGCATCTTTCGCTGAAGTTCCTTTCTCCGTCCATGGCTATGGTGGCATGGTAACCTTGGGTCTCTTGGATAGATACTACAAAGAAGGTGCGATATTTTAATAAGAACAATTCTATCGGAAACGTCAATTGATAATAATACCGTACATAACTTCAGGTTTCAATTTTACAATAGTAAAATGTCCATAATAATAATTAATATATACAAGGTATCAATAGAATAAAGAAGATACATCAAATGGGGGGATAAAGTCATATAACATAATAGAATATAGTCATTAAATGATAAAATAATAAAGAATACATCAAAATCATAACAATACAAATATTGAGAACATTTATACTAAAAGATATATTCTTCCCTGCTTTAATTAAAATAGTTGTCAAATGGTAGATTGAAGAAATCTGAAAGTGAGTACAATGGATTTTCCAATAGGAGGCGTAAATTTTCCAATTTATTGAATAATTTCAATGATATATGATTCGGGCTGGTTGCTATCCTATTCAATCTAGTATATGGTACATCTATTTTTGATTTGTTCCTAGTGTTATTACTGTAAATGTCGGTTCTGCAGCTATATGAGCCTAAATTCTTTTCTATTTGTAGAAGTTTGAAAGCGACCATGCTATAAACTGTCATGATTTTCTGTTTTATAAATAGATGCTTGCAATGTTTCAGATAATCAACATTGCATATAATTCTTTAAGCCTTTTTCTGGAGCAAGAATACTTTTTGAACCTCTGGGGCGCAGCCCCACAAGACTAAACCATACATATAAGTGCTTTGAAAAAAGGCGAAGTAGCACATTCTCAAATAATTGGAAGGCACACAGTCCTTGAAACTACGAAGGAGATATATAACCTTACTTAATTTTGAGCAGACACTTTCAATGTGGGGTATCCATGTGAGCTTCTGATCCAGTGTTATGCCCAGAAGCTTTACACTTTCAGCTCCATCACTGATCTTTCTCAGTCCAAGCACCAGTGTTTGCGTCTTGGCATTATTCAAAAATAGGCGGTTCGCTCTAAACCAAGCTGAAGCCTCACCCTGACTGCTGGACATTTTTTGTTGTAGAGCACTCAGATCAACATCGTTGGTAACCAGTGATGAATCATCAGCGTAGCAAACAACTTTAGATGAAATACTTAATTCTATATCATTCATCATCACTAGAAATAATAGTGGCCCAAGAATGGATCCTTGAGGTACTCCGTGTGGTACTTTAAGTGGATCAGAAAGACTTGAGTTTATACACACTGTCTGTGTACGACCCTCTAAATAGAATTCAAATAATTTTAAAGCTCTATCACGGACACCCAAAAATTGTAATTTTTTTAGTAGAATACTGGGATCAACGACATCAAATCCTTTACTCAGATCGAATAGAATTAATCTTGTGTATTTCTTCCTATTGAAGCCATCCTCGACCACGGTTACAACTGACTGCACGGCTTCAATTGTTGACTTCCCCTTCCTAAAACCATACTGGGAGTCTGCAAACAAGTTATTCAATTCTAGGAAATCGTACAATTGAGTTGCAATAATATATTCAAAGATTTTTCCAAAGATTGGTGGGATAGAAATTGGTCTGAAGTTATCTGGTGAATTCCTGTCACCCTTTTTGTGAATCGGGATAGTTCTGGAATGTTTTAGTAAAGATGGAAAAACTGCTGATTTCATACAGGCATTTAAAACTGATGTAAGTGGTTGTAAGATGGGTTCTATTACTTGTTTAATAAGGGAGCTAGAGTGACAATATAATAAATCTTTGGTGTTGGACGACTTCATCCTGGAAACTATTTCAAGGACTTGAATATAGGTTACTTCTTTTATTTCAAAAACAACCTGTGTTACTGGGGAAGATTCCAGCAGGTCAACAGCGGAAATCTGTGATGGCTCAATTTCTTCATGAATTTCCTCAATGGAACTGATAAAGTATTGATTGAATTCTTTTGCTGAGATAGAAGTAACATTAGACTTAGCGGGCGTGTAATTTTTTCTAATAATTTTCCAGGCTGCTGATAATTTATTATTAGCTGATTTAATCAAATTGGCATTATGGTTTAGTTGAGCCTCTCTTAATTCACTTCTGAACAACTTTTTGATCTTATTGTAAGTCAACTTTGCTGAGTCAGAACCTTCTTTTTTAAATTTATCATAAGCAATTAAAACTTAATTCTTAAGTATATTCAGAGCTGGTGAATTGAGAAATTTAGCCTTAGATTTATTGAAAATTCCGGGTCTACGTTTGACAACCGGAAATGTGTCTAGGAACAAACCATGAAATTTATTGAAAAATTTATCAAAATTGTATTCAGCCCCGTCATGAATATTTTCTCCAGTCCAATCAACCAAACTAAGATTATTGCAGAACCAGCTCAATGCCCTTGAAGTTATTGGTCTGAAGCTCTGTGCCTGCGAACATTGCTCATTACCGGAATGTCCATCCGAATTTGAATTTGATTTGAAAAAGAAACATAGTGCGCCATGATCACCCAGTGCCACTGGATCAACCTCTACATTAAAATTATCTGGATTTAAATCTGTTGCAATATTATCTAACGCAGATTTATGTCTAGTAGCCTCTAAGTTTGTCAGGTGTAGATCAAGGGACTTTAATAGATTTATCAGGTCCGACCTTCTAGAATCCATTGATAATATATTTACATTAAAGTCCCCACCTATGATAATATTATATGAATTTCTCTTATATCTATATAGTGACAGAATTAATATCTCCAATGCACTTAAAAATGTTTCCAGGTTACCAATAGGTGATCTATACAATACTATGATAAGAAGTTTTAATTTTTTAACAATAACGCCTGCAAATTCGTGATGCATTACAAGACAATGAGATGACAAATCAAGAGGCTGTACATGGTCAGAATATTTTCTGGAAATGAATATGGCAACCCCGCCATTCTTAAAATTTTTTCTGCAAAAACTGGCCGTCAACTTAAAACCTTCTATCTGTACTAGATTCAAGAAATCCTTCCCCAACCAGTGCTCCGAGAGACAAAGCACATCGAAATCTCTTTCTTGATTGATCATCTCAATCTCTTTTATTTTGTTTTATAGAGATTGAACATTACAATATATAAGAGAAAAAATATAAGGATTTCTTTTAGAATCTAAATTGTTTTGTTTAAAAAACGGGCTGGAAAGTTTGGAGAGTTGACTAAAAAATCTCTCTCATCCAGAGATTGATAGGAAGTCGGATAGGTGGAACAATTTTCAATTGATATAAATCTTTCCATTGATACAGAGTTGACGGGATTCTGCAAACAGCGAGTGGTTGGTGAACTAGGCGTGATTGGATATGACCCTAAACTGTGATTTTCCGTTTGTATTTCAGTACTGGAAGACGCATGACTAACATCATAGCCACCTCTAATACAAGGTCGCGGCCTACGATATTGCAACGTCGCAGTGTAGGCCTACAATCTAATACATGATTGGTGAAAAAGATCATCTGGTATTTTTTTAAATATTTTTCCAATCATATATTAGATTCTAGGCCTACACTGCGACGTTGCAATATCGTAGGCCGCGGCCTTGTATTAGAGTGGCTATGCTAACATCGAAAAATTCTCTCACAAATCTCGACAGCCGGTTGACGAGAGTCTTCTTCCCACGGCGGTTGAGATGAAGCCCATGTCGCGTGAAATGAGATCTAACAAGGAACGCGTTAATGTCCATGTAGTGAATGTTAAGTCTACTTGTGTAGTTCCGCACCGCTCTAGATATAAAAGAGTTTGCATAACAGATATTTTCGTTGAGAGAAGGATCATCATGTCTGTGGGGAACACTGCATAACAGGATATTAGTCTTCAGATCTATCTCGGCGAGAGACTGCACTGCCTGGTCCAACGTCAACAGGAACGGTTCGTCTCGATGAAGGTCATTTGAACCCACCGATACAATTATGAAGTCTCCCTCTGTGAAGTCCTTGATTAAACTACGACTCTCCGGAACAACATTCTTCAACTTGGCATTAGATTTCGTGGAAACCAAGACTTAAAAATCTTCACAAAGATCTCTCGTATAGTTACAGAACTGTGTTCCCTGACTATCTGTTAGAAACGTAACTAGCTGTCTCTTCTTGGGGATTACATTCTTATGACGCTTAAGGTGAGTTGTTTTAATCCGAGTTGAGGGGGGTTGGTGAATCTCAGCTGTTAAATCTTTGCGGCATGAAGGGTGGCAACGTGTTGGACAGAGAGAACCGCAAATCTATTCTCTGTCTCAAAAGTATTACTCTCTCTCTCTCTCTCTCTCTCTCTCTCTCTCTCTCTCTCTCTCTCTCTCTCTCTCTCTCTCTCTCTCTCTCTCTCTGTATATTCTTAGCCTTTATAACATTTCTTGGCGTGATAAAGTCCGTAACTTCAATTGAATCTTGCTCCAAATTGATATCTCCTCTTTCACAAAAACTATTTTACGCAGTTTGAAAAATATTTATAACTGCATTTTTATTTTTAACTCTTCACTCAAACTTCGTTTAGAAGCTTCTATGTTCACAATTCGTGATTTCAGAAGATTTATTTCCTCGCCTGCTTTCCCTTTATTAACCAATGAATCTTCAAAGCATTCTTTTCTTCTAGACAGCTGCCTATTTTTCTCTGAGAGCTCAAACAGATTGTTTCTTATTTCGCAGTTGTCCGAAAGTGAAATGTCCAGTTTGTTTAAGACCCCGGTTACATGTGGGATCAAGTCAATTATAGCGTCGTTGGAATATTTTTCGGCGATCATAGAGAGTGTTTCCCTAACGACAACTGCCAACTCAACGACGTCCGCATTGATTAGGTCTCCATTCAATCTGTCGAGCTCCGATTGAGCACGAATAAAATTTTTGCGCATTCGTCGAGTCTTCATTGTCTTCTTTGAAAAATATAAACACCGGATAGAGAATGTTCACTGATGAGAAAACAGGTGTCCACTGCCAACTGTCAGCGTTGTCATAGCAACCGAGGGACGCTACTATTTACTAGCAGTTACGTCAGCCGGCGCTTATCCAAATACCTTAAAGATGCATAGACTCACATGCAGCGCTAGTGTCGTACTTGAAATTGAAATCGGCCATTGAGGGGGCAACCTATAAGATTATTACATACCAATGCCTTTGTAATCTATAATATTACAAATATATAAATATAATATCTCGTGCTAAAATATCCCAATGGCGGCCTTCAATTTCAAGTAAGAGCTATCATTGGGAAGGCATAGGCATTGTGGGTCTATATCTCTTAAGGTCTTTGCGCTTATCGTACTGGTGTGAAATCAAGATAAGAAGTATACTATGAAGTTGAATACCGCTTGCGACTACTTGAAAGCAGCTAGAAACTACGAAGGAAAAATTATCAAGCCGGAAGATTGAATGAGATAGATAGTGTGAGTGATGATCCAACTAATAGCACAAAGGATAGCTCCGAAGATGTACAGCAGACAGTCAATCGCAACAATTCAGCAACAGATGAAGAAGAAATTGATACGGAAAACAGCGACGTTAAGGAGTATTCCTTCTTACATATTTCTTCACAATTTATATTTGTTAGGTTCCCTGCAGGGGGTTCAAAGTTCATCATCATCATCAAGCTCGAAAAGGTGTATTCTTATAGTGATTCTCTTGTACTGTTAATTAGGTTAGAAACAGAAGTCTATTACTGAAGCCGTCAATAACTTTTCTGAACTATTTATCAATTTTTGATGAAGAACTATCGAAAACACTATAAAATACGAAAAATAATATACACAACATTATAGCAACCATTCGAGGCAGCCAGTGATACCAACTCTTCATCTAGGAAGTAGATTATATAATTTATAATACATTTTTGATTATATACATTTTTCATAGATTCAATTAAGCTAGTCATCAAATCAAATGTCAACAATGATAAGAGATAACTTGGCATACTCTTCAAAGATGTAATGACTGTTTTCCTGTTAGGAAACACTATTTTTTAAAACTAACAAATTCGGATGTCATTCATATATGCGATATCTGAAATGTGCGAGTATTTCAACATTATTTGTTATATGAGCTTAATATCTACAATTATCAATCTCGCTTCGTTTGCCTTACCCGTGTCTAACCAAGGGGCTCCGGCCCCCTTGACTTCTAGTTGGAACATCCAGTAATAAGATCAGCAACATCTTTCATTTGAGCTTGCATCCTTCCGTTAAAAAGTCAAAAAAGACTTTATGGCTCAATTCAATCACCAGTTTTATTTGAATTATGTAGCGCAGGGTTGCAAAAAACCTTACTTTTCAGAATTAATATATATTCAGTTATTTCTCAATTAAAGCCTTGGTTAAGATACTAAGAGAACTATTGCATTTCAGTCTAATAGTACTTTGGAACAGGAATAATATGGAGAATTTGACAAACACCCATATCTAACCCCCTCAAATTCATTCAAAGTATGAATTTACTTGAAAAATGTAGTTAGGTTAGGTTAGTTTAGTTTTCAAAATGCATTGAAAATTCAATGAAAAACTTGAAAAAAGAAACCCTTTAATTTAGCACCATCATTACTTGAGCTAAACCTATGTACACTTTAGTGTTTAGATTTTATGGTTAATTTGTTCTCGAAAACCCTAGAAGGATTTACTCAAAACCCCAAAAAGTATTAAATGGACCTGTGTACAAAATTTGAACTACTGTGTCTATAGAAAAACGCCAATTTTGAGTGTAATCTTCTGCGAAATATTGTAGTCCTCTAAACATAAGATATTCTTCAGGAGATCCTTATTTATTTATATCTATTGATTTTTCAGATATGACTGAAGAGGAGTGTTATGAAGTCATGAAGAAGTGTGTTCGTGAGATCCACAAAAGATTAATTCTCAATCTGCCAAACTTCCAGGTGGAAGTTATCAACAAAGATGGTGTTAAATCCCTTCCCAGAATAACTGTCGAAAACGTGGGAGTGAATTGAATAATTTTCATGTATTGCTTAACAATTATTTCATTAAACTTAATTGATTTATAAATTCTTGTTTTTTTTATTCAAACTCTTATTCACAGTTCCAATATCTGGTTAGGTCAGGATTAGGTTAATTTAGGGCATCAGGTCAGTATTTCATCGCGGCCAAATAGAACAAGTACTGACCGATAATGGTCTCTCTAGTGAGTTCCAAGTCACAACGTTCACGGTCACCGCAATGAGTTTAATTCATAAGTTATTTTTCAAAAGTCAAATATGTTTCCGTGGCTCTTTCCATCTTTTGTTTCTCATCTCCACGCATTGACAATACACTCCATGCATACACTCAATGTGATCATATTCTTAGTCTTTAAGCAAATGTACTTCTTTAATCATATTTTATATACAACCATCGAAGATGTCTTGGCCGGTTGCAGACGAACCACAATTGCATGTGGGATGTGGGACGACATACCACAGAACAATACGACTAAGGCCGGTTGCTGACGAACCACTATCGCATGTGGGATGTAGGACCGACATACCACAGAACAATACGACTAACGCAGAGAGTCTTTCACACTACATTTGAGAAAACTCTCATTAGTGCTATTTTGGTACAGAAGCTTGGGGAAGCGAGGTGATCAAACCAGTGGTACCACAATCGCAAGAAAAATCATCGCTACCACAGCGCGCAACGCCATGTGAAAGTATCAGTGTCACTGCCATGCCTGCCAATGCATTCCATATGTGCTACGTTTGTGGTACCACAGAAGGAATATAGTAGCTCCCACATCCCACATGCGATAGTGGTTCGTCTGCAACCGGCCTTAGTCGTATTGTTCTGTGGTATGTCATCCCATATGCGATAGTGGTTCGTATGCAACCGGCCTTAAGTTATTAGTTAGGACTATAGTCAAATTATAGAAAGGAGAGACGACACTAAAGCGGCCCATACACTGCTCGTGCATTGCACATCCTGCCATTTTTTGTATTGGCACGACCAGCTTGGCATGGCACGAGGAGCGCCATACACTGCAGATTCAGTTCGCTCCGTGCCGTGCTAGAAGTCGGTTGTGAAAGTGATATTTTTGGCCTGGCGCGACGAAAATCAAACCTTTCCGGTTTGCCATCGTGCCGTGCAATGCAGGACATGCTTAGCACATTCCTCACACATTGGCACGATCCTTCCATTTTTGGCCCGTCCTGCAAGCACGACATGCAATGCTGGCCAGTGTATGAGCTGCTTAAGATTTTTCCACTCGTAAATACCAGTTCACGCTGCTCACATTCACATTTAAATCAGGTATGTGATATTCAGTTTAACTTCATCTTTGGATGTTAGGCAGGCCACTAAGGGCCAAGTCACACGAGGTGTTTCTTCAGTCGACAGGTCAGGAAGCTCATCGATTGGGAAAAGAAGCTCACTCCATACGTCAACCCAATCAAAGATCTTCCTGTCCTGTCGTGCCGAATGAAAAAACGCCTCGTGTGGCTTGGCCTTAACGATACTGCAGGTCTCTCAAACGCTTCAAACGAAATGTATCTGATTCTTTGTTGTTTATTTTTTCTTCCCTGCTCTATTCCAAATCAAATTATTTTGTATCATTATCATTTTAAACATCCTAATTTATTACTTATTTATTGTTATTGGTGGTTTATTTTATGTTGGAAACACTTGTTTTTCGCTGAAAGCCTTCTGTCAGTCACAAAAAACTTGTTTGAACGTACTGCAGTATCGTTAGTGGCCGGCCATTAAGTATACTCCAGTCAATATAGACATGAAAAAGGGTGTGTGCTTGCAATTTATATTTTAGTTCTGATTTTCTATTAATATATAATATTTTGGATTCATAAGAGAAGTCCAGAACCATTTTTTTTTCATGCAAAATTTCCCTGTGCTATATACAGAGTGCTCCAAAAACATGGAATTTTCGGTTTATTTTCCAGTTCTAAGCTATTTTCGCCAAATCCAGTCATCGGGCAGAAAATATCACTGGTCTTTGTTTTTAGATTATGAAATTTCGAATAAAAAATGAAATATTTTGGAGCTCTCTATCTTCAATGAGTGCCGGGTTACAATTTTTCAAAAATGAGTAAAATCATAGATTTCCAGGTTCACCTGATAACAATGCTCCTTGTATTTTGGAAAACACCTAATTGCTAGCTTCAACCATCTTCACTACCTTGATATCTTTATATTCACTATTTTTCAATGTTCTATGAATTGTTCCACAAATAAATATATTGATTTTTTTGAGCTTATTGAAAATATCTTCATCTTTTTGCCCCGGACTAAATCCAGGGTGGGAGACACTGCGAGCTGTGATGGAAGCAAGCGTCTAGTTATGGAGAAAGTAACTAAGCAAACTACCCTGGTCCTGCAGGTTAGGGGATGCACATTAGGGTGGTATCCTGCTTACGAAAAAACCAGTAAACTCAGTCTTTCAAATAGCTGTAAGTCTAGACTGACTTTTCATTATTTCCTGTCCAATTTTCCTCAAAAGCTGAAAAAATGCTTAATTTTAGGGTATCTTTGGCAATAATTCCATGCCTTTTTAATACACGACTTGAAGCACTCACAACTCAGCTAAACTCCTGAGGTGCGTACAGACTACGCATTGTGATCGCACATGAACAGAACGCGATAGGCAAGGTGATCGCAGGTCGCGCAATTCCGGTTCGCCCGCACCGAGCTGGCCAAGCTCCCACTGACAACAATGGACCACGTGGCAAACTCGTGCTCTGATTACCAGAACACAACGGATCACTTTTCCGCTCTAGTGCGCAAAGTATTACTTTGCGTACTCTTAATACTTCACTTATTATCTTGCAGCAATCCCAATCAGCTGGACATTGTTGGCGTGTATTTTGAATGCAAATTTGTTCTATCTATATATTTTCTGATTTTCAAATAAATAAAAATGAGAACTCATTAAATTATACATTTTCAATATTACTAATTATTCATTATTCCAAATTAGCTATGTATTAAGAGCGTAATGTGCGACTTTATCACTCGTGCAAAACAGATATCACGAGACGCGAAGTGGAGCGTGATAATTTTGCAAGAGCGATAAAGAAGCATTACGCGCGAATTACATACAAATTTTTTTCTACAACTGCACAAACCTGTTAAATCACTTATATCTGAAGGAGTTTATGATAATTCGTTTACACTGATATCCATCATGGGTGTAGAATCAGTACAATTACCGACTTTTTAGATTAAGATCTGACCGAGAGTGGTTTGTCTTTTGGCGAGCTGCTTATCATCAGCTGATTAGCGAGCTTAAAGAAAATCTACTGTGCATGCGCAGATGGTTAGCGAGCGAAAAAGTAGATTCTCCTCAGAAATAAGCTGTTTATGAGGAGAATTGAGTATGTAGATTCTTCCTTTACGCACAGTTGTAGAAAAAATATTTTTTTCATTCATTAATTGATTGGTTGAAAAATTATTTAAAAATTAAGATTTACTCAAAATTAGTCAAATTTTCAAATTAATTGAATTTTCAATTTGAATAAATTATCAATTATTTATTTTCAATTGTATTATCAAGTTTAAAATAAATTAAAGTTGTTATTAATAACAAGATTATACAGACAAACATTTGAAGGATTTCAGCCATCATTTCACCCATAATCAACCACGTTTCATATTCAATGGTAACTGTAGAAAAAAATTAATGTGAAATATGTGCGCAACGTTCCTCTGCTGCACTCAATAAACCATTCCGCCCTCGCCTGCAGCTCGTGTGTAAACGTTTCTTTCGGTGCAGCAAACTGTCACTTTGCGCACTAGTTGCACAAATAACTAGTTCAACTGTTCTCGAAAAAGCTGAGAGAGTGCAGAAAAATGCTGAAAACCCCAGATTTCAGACGAATCTTGGAATTTTTTTAAAATCCATTCAGTGCGAACTGAGTGCCAACTGAATATATCTACCAAATTAAAACGGTCTTGGTCCAGTTGATTTTTGGTTTTCTTAATGAGTGAGTCAGTACTATATCGGTTTTATTATTAAGTACCTATACACATCACTACATAATAACATTCCATTCATGGTATACAGACTAAATATTATGTATAGTGAGGTCCACGTTATAATGACAGTGGATAAAGATAGAAGAATAGCGATGCCGATTCTCTGCATTGATTAATCATATTTCTACACTGTCAAAAACATAATTGGCACCACGGTATTTAGATGAAAAATCTAAAATCATTTTTCTTCTTCTATATACCGTGATTGGCACCATTGTGGACCTAGAAAAGGATACTACCACCGGCTTTGTCGAATGATAGACAAGGATAGCAAAACCAAAGTTGATCAAATACTGTCATTATAACGTGGACCTTACTAAAGTTAATTTAATTAAGTCTACGGTATCACACTATACAGAGTAAATGAACTATATTATACAAAGTGTTCACGAACTCCTTACCAATACTCTAGGGAATTGTTCCTTTGTAAGAAACATATTATCTAATAATATCATATTTAAATAAATTGTCCAGAATTCTCCAGTTACTCAAACAGCGGCTATTTTGATTTTTCAAAGCCTTATATAGACGGTAGCTGATACAGATTTATTGATGTAATATCAGCTGTTTATTCTCGTTTTAATAATAATAATAAATTACATTAATTTCATCAAGCAAGAAATTATATTATTTTTTAATAATTTCATAATTAATTTTCATAATTTAGATGGAATATTTTGTTATCTAATAATTAATTCTACATTGTTAAAAGACGATCTGGCAACAAAGCAGATTGACAAGGATAGCAATACCATTGCTAATAAAATACTGCTATTATAACGTGGAACTCCCTATTGTCACGAGACACGGAACAATTTACCACTGGAACTGGAACAATTTATCACTAACCGACTCACCGTGTTCCCACTCCCAAATCCCAGAACGAACCCATTGACAACCCAACGTGCTTGCTTTTTCGATACCATAATAAATATGTAATATGTTAAACGTTTCAAGTTATTCATCTAAAATACTGGATTGGATTCTAAATGGGCATTATTTTGTATAATAATTATTGCTTAAAAAATAGATTCTAATTTTTACAAACTACAACATAAAAACGACTGACAACATTCAACTAACTTTTTGGAGGTTAGGTAATGATTAAGATTCAATCATAATATAATTATTATGCATTTCTACTTATAGGCTATTGTTTCAACGTTCTATCACTTCAATAGTCCATTTCATTTATTAATTAATTTAGAGAATGGCCAAAGCAATGAGCTGTTTGGTATTAATTAATTATTTTTTATAGATGTTCCTACTATAGTTCAGAAATCGTCACCGTACTGAACAACTGTCTCTTTCTAGATCCCTGCGCAGTTCATAAAAGAAAAATTTAGTTTTTATCATAGTGTGCAACACAATTTTGCCTTTTTCACCCTATAAGGCCCCAACTACACGGGCGTCTTACGGTCTAATTTTTTCACACTTTCGAGTTCTAGTGAAATGCATTGTCTCTTATGTGGATTACTTGACCTCATAAGCGACAATGAATCCGGTTAAGGAGTTGAAAAAATTCAGCGCGCCTTTCGAATGTATGGCCTCTTAGGGGAAGTGTCTTTTTTTTTGCTTGTTTAGTTTTCCCATAAGAGACAATGCATTCGGCTAGCGCGTCTAAAACGCCCGTACAGTTATTGCTTGAATGTGCATTTCCTTAGCGGTGTCTCGTGATGCGTGGCTATAAGCAGGCATCTCAAGACGCAAGGCTACGTGTCTCTAGACAAGTGGTTAGAGCCGCCGCGTCTAGAGCACATAATCTATAAATTCATTAGATTCGTTGACTATTGGATGTTGTAGAACGTTATGGTGGCAGATGAATCAGAAGTGTTGGTTACTATAATTAAGATTCATATCCAATGAACCATTAAATCCAATTGATTTGCATCTTCCCGAAAGCGGCTGAGGCACGTGTCGCGCGCCCTCTTCTACCTGGCATGCTGATTACATTTTTCGAACGAGACCTGTGCATGAATCGGCCCTTGAAAATTTTAGAGGTGTCTTGTCCAGTACATCCTGGAATGATATTTTCCTCTCATCAGGTGGTACTGAGTTGTTTGCAGCTTTTTTCAATATTTTCGTGACAGATTCGATTTCTTTTTTCCTGACATTGTCAGGCCTCAACGCCCCCAGGCACTAAGGAGGAGACCTAGACATCTGGATAGCCACAGGCCCTTACTGATGATCTGGCCAGACTTAAGGGACTCATGCTCGCCCTCAAGAACCGATGTGAGGATGGTGATGCTGACACCTCAGCTAGATATAGAAACTTTAAACAATTCTACAAGAGGAGGATCGAGCTGGCTAAGAGGTTGGCAACTTACCGACAGATTGGGGATGCACCTAACCAATGCAAAGCTGCCTGGGATGTGATAAATACAAACAGATCCATGCCACGGAAAAAGATCGACTTTGCAAGCCCGGATGATTTTAATGGCTTCTTTGTGGGTTCGGTTCAGGATATAGTGGATTCCCTGCCTGATGCTCATACTCTACGCTCTACGCTCTTTCAAAACCTCAAAAAGTCCAGATGTGTTTGGCATGTCTGTGAGCATGTTTCGAGAGGTTGTTGATGCCATTGCAGTTCCTCTCTCTGCATCTGTCAATGAGTGCTTGAGGTCTGGAAATTTTCCTGATTTCTTGAAAACATCAAGAACTGTCCCAGTCTTCAAGAAGGGTGATCGTGAGAACCTTCGTAGCTGCAGGCCAATCTCCAAAACTCCTGTCTTTGGCAAGGTGATTGAGGCAGCGATAAAGCCTCAGCTGGAGGCTTTTTTCGAGGAGAATGGCCTGTTCTCCAACATGCAGTTTGGTTTCCGAGTTCCGGGAAATCAACAGTGGGTGCAGTCGACCATTTAGCTGAGCGGATTGATGCTGCCTTTGAGGATGGTGAGTCTCTTGCTCTGGCTCTGTGTGATCTGAGCCGAGCTTTCGACTGTGTGGACCATCACATTCTACTTAGAAAACTCAGTTTCTACGGTCTAATGGACTCGGCCTTTTGCATCTTGGGCTCATACCTTTCTGGAAGGACTCAGCTTGTCACCCTCAGTGGTGCAAACTCCCGGACCCTTCCGGTGGCTTTTGGTGTTCCTCGGGGATCGGTGCTAGGGCCTACACTGTTCCTTGTCATGATAAACGACCTCGACGACAATGGTTCTTCTCTGATGTTTGCGGATGATGCATCACTTCTGTCATCGGGTGCTGAGCTTGGGCGGATTTTGGAGGCGTCTGCAGAGCATCTTCGATCTGCCACTTCATGGTTCCTCGCTAATCGATTCCAGCTGAATGAGGACAAGACCCAAAGGATCATCTGCAGCTTGTCACGAGAACCGCGTGACCCTCAGAATCCAGTAAAGCTGCTGGGTTTTGTCTTGGATTGCAAACTCAGCTGGAACAGTCATTTACAGCAGGTAACCAGCCGACTCTCCCGCATTTGCTTCCTGCTGCTCAGGATGAGGGGCCTGGTGACAGAGAGGTATCTCTTAATGATGTAACACGCTCTCTTCCATTGCCACATCACTTATGGATTGCTCCTGTGGGGTCATTCGGCAGGGGCTGCTGATGTCCTGAGGCTGCAAAAGAGAGCTTTAACAATTTATAACAGGCAGCGACCATCTTGCCCACTGTAAGCCCATCTTTTCTCGCCTTGGTGTACTGACTGTCTTCAGCCATTACATCCTCCTGTGCTTGGTGTATGTCAAGAAGATACAGCATACTCTAGCTGCCCGTAGTGACATCCACCGCCACAACACCAGGCGCAGTGAGCTGTTGGATATCCCTAGGAGACGCCTCCACCGATCACAGGCCAGTTACAGGATTTCAGCCCTGAAATTCTACAACAAACTGCCTAATAGTGTGAAGCAATTGGATGAGGCCGCCTTCAGGAGAACCGTCCGGAAGCTACTGTGTGCAAAGGCATACTACAGTGTAAACGAATTTATGGGTGATAATTTGAATTTTTATTGAGAGCGTGAGCACTGGATCACTGCCATCTGAACTGTTACAGTTTTTTTTCATGTGTTTGTACGTGTTTTGATTTTTTGACGCCATCGATCCCACAATTGTGGGTAATGGATGAAGCTGAAGGTATTAAAGGTATTTATAGATTAATGTGCTCTAGCCGTAAAATGCTACATTCTATACTCTGTTAGTGGGTCAGAATCTTGCTCACTATTTTCTTCACTTACTTCATCAATATTGGAGCGCCTCAGATCTGCGAAATTTCAATTTGTCAAGTGTATTAGGTTTTAAAGGTAAATATAAAGGTTAGGGATGTAAGGTGCTTTTAAATGGCAATATTTTAATATTATTTGAAATGTCATGATAATTTTACATAATAAACACAACCGAAATGTAAGTGTAAGGTATAACAAAATGGTTTTAAAATATTAACATATTTGACATATAGCATAAAAGAATGACACCCAGCAGTATAGTCCAGTCAAATGGTCGTTTTTCAGGAAACAGCCCCGAAAGAATTTCTCTTGACGGTTCTATATGTATTTTGAGGCGCTGATTTCGAATCTGAAATTTTCTGACACGCCAGAGGGCGGCTTCACACCCCCAAAAGCCCCAAAAACCCTTTAAATTTCGTCCTTTTTTATTTTTCCATTTAATCTCGAAAACATCGAGTTTTTGGAGGAAAATCATTCTCTACAGCAAAAATACAAATTTTTCATTATAATACCTTTTCAAGGCCTTCCTAACAAAAAAAAAATAAAATAAATAAATTAAATACATATTTCGGCTGAAATCATTTCACGAGGGTTATTTTCCATGAGAATCACCCGTTAGAAACAATTGTAGCATTTCCTAGTGAGATGGTACGTCATAAGGATACGTCAAGGATCAAAACTTTACACTTATAACTTTTGACAGAATGATCAGATCTCCTCCTACTACAGCTCATTCTTCTCAGCTCGTCAAGGCGGTTCAAAATCATGTATCATTACTGAAATTTGATGAAAAAATAAAAGATTCCTCCTTTAGTGTATTTTAGCCCATACACAGAAAAATTGCCAATTTCTATATTCAAAACTGTGTATCTCGGTAACCCGAAATGATAAAAAATGGTACTTTGTATTAATTTGAAGAGCAGAATCTCCTCTTTCATGTGAGGTAAATGAATTTTATAAAAATATGATCGTGAAGTAAGATAAGTTTATTTAAAAAAAAACAAGAAATTTGTGATATTATCCTCATTTTCACAGTCTCGACAGTTTTTCGATAATAAACAGTCATGCAAGATGGATTTAAGGCAACGTATCTTATAGAGCATGTTTTTCTCTTTCATTTGAGACCAATCGCAAGTTTTTATAATGTATCTTACTCGTTTTATAGACTCTTGAATAACAGTAAAATCCATAAAAAATGAGAAAATACAAATAATTATTTTTTCAATTGGCAGTAACTTTTGAACGGTATTGAAATCAGAGGAGAAAATTCTCTACAACCTTGACTACTTTCTGGATTTTGTATCTGAAGTGTTTCACAAGATGCGCAACTTTGAATATGCGAGACTGTGAAAATGATTAACATATCACAAAAAACAGGATTGTTCAGAATTAATTGTTCTTTCACGTGATGTGTGGTTTTTTATCTATACTAGAAAAATATCCAAGTTGTATGGGGTAGAAGTGGTAGGTTTGCATGATTTTGAAAATCCCTTAAAAAATACCCCTTTTTTGAAAATTCGTAGCTCCGGAACAAAAAATGGTAGAATTCTGCGCGACCACTCAATTTATTGGAAATTTTATTGTCTTTAATTTTGTAGAGAATGATTTTCTCCAAAAACTCGAAGTTTTCGAGATTAAATGGAAAAATTGAAAAAAGTCTGAAAGTTTAGGGGTTTTGGGGGTGAAGCCGCCCTCTGGCGTGTCAGCAAATTTCAGATTCGAATTCAACGCTCCAAAATACATATAGAACCATCGAGAAAAATTCTTTCGGGGCTGTTTCCTGAAAAACGACCATTTGACTGGACAAGTATACAAAGGTGCAACTCAAGATCACAGATTGGGTAGATTTCTTGGGAATTTTTCCAACTAAGCGGAAAAATTCAGTTTAGTTATGTTTTAAAGCAGCAGGTTCAGTTTATACTTTTTAAATGGCAATAATGTTGATATTATTCGAAATGTTTTGATTCTTAGATAATAGACACAATTGACGAAAAGTTTTTTGATTAGCTGTTTTAGCACATTTGAAATTTGGACAATATGAATGTCATCAGACAACAATGCCTGTCGTCATCGACATCAGAAGTTTACTCTCAAACGAAAACCCACCTTCATCTTTATCACTAATGCTGAAAGATCTTAATATTTATGTTATGGTTTACATCAATATTCTCTTATGAAATAAAAAATAAGTTTTTTCCTTACTCTAGAGAGTTGATAGTTCCAAAAAATCTTTCCTAATCATATTTTGAAGAATATAATATAAAAAATCATCTGAGATTTCTTATTAATAGTCTATTGGTGGTTTCATAAAAGCTACACTAAGTTATATGGGTACTGTGTTCTCTTGGATCTTTGACAATATTATTGATACTTATTTGTTTCTTTCCGACTACAATTTCCTTCTATATAGAGAGAAAAACTCTCTTGCTATTAAAATATCACCAATATAAAATTATAATTTATTACTATTATAATGTTGAACCAAAAGTTTAGTCTGTCCACATTCCTGGACACGAATACAATTAGATATCTAAATTGCCCCTTCATATCTGAATATTCGTAGAGAATAAATCCATACCACGGTGTCTTCTGCCTTCCAACAAATATTCTGTTGAGAAAATTTCAAATTTCTTGCAATTTTCTTTAAAAAATATTGAAAGATGGAATACTATCAACACGTACGGTAACATAGTAACATAATATTAATATGAAGAAAAGTTCTTGAACTTTTCTTCTGCTCTTTGTAAACTAGATTTCCTACTGATTTCTCACGGGTTTGGTAAGATATCCAAATATTTAGCACTTTCAATACTTGATGATGGTGCTGTGTTTTGGCATGACTTTCCAAGTCAGAAACTTAGGAGGAGATGTACCACCAGAGTTTCAAATTGATCTCTGTTATGGTTACACTTCAAATCGAGTCAAAAGAAAGAATTAACCATTTTTGGATGATGAACCAGCCTACATTTCTACTTCTCCAAATAATTTTTCAGTAATTCATCTGACGCTCAGAAGGTTTAAAAGATAATTATTATTTTCCAATCTTTCAAAACCACTACAAGAAAAATTCAATTAGTCCAAAAGTTGATAAAAAAAATCAATTAGTCCAAAACTTTACAAGAAAAAATCAGTTAGTCCAAAACATTTTCCCCGCAAACCCTCCGACTCCTCTACATTCACTTAGCTCTTCATAAAAATACCAGCTTCCTCTGTAGAAATATTCCTATTAAATGAGAGAAAACAAGAAACTTTCATTGAATTAGTTGAATTTTCAGCAGAAATCTTTGCAGCTTGAAATGCTCAATAAAGCCTGCATCAACATTAACATGATTGTATGTAATAATTTATTATTTATATAAATTGTAGAATGATGGCTCCATCAAATGGTGAAGACGATCAACTATCAGGTGACGATGAGCCACAGTTATCGACTGAAACACTTCTTGCGCTGCAAGAATTCTATGCAGAACAACAAGAACGAGAAAAACGCTTACAGAACCAAATCGAAGAAAATGGCTCTAATGCTGCGAATATCTCCAACTTTGATGAGAATTGGGTATGTGTATGATTTTTAAGTTTTATGACAGTACTAGCCGTCAGGCTCGCTTCGCTCGCCATATCGGTCTAGCCAGGGGGCTCCGCCCCCTGGACCCCCGACTGGATCGTCCAAGAATGAGATCAGCAGGGTCGCTTCGCTCGCCTGCATTTTTGATTTGTAGGGCGATCATATGTTAGGACGATCCAGTCGGGGGTCCAGACTAAACGTCTGACTAAACGGATATGGCGAGCGAAGCGAGCCTGACGGCTAGTAATATAATTTTCCCAGGAATAGCTCTGATTGAAGTAGCAGTGCCCAATCAATTTTTGCAATCAATAAAATAATGCATTTCAATCTTCAACTTGGTACCAACCTAACAAAGTCAACTCAACTTAATGCCAACCTGACAAAATTATTAATTTAGTTGCCAGTTAACAACTGTTTCGAAGAGGTACTCTCTAGATCTAGATTATAGTTCCATATTAACATTTTATGGTATGGACATTTTTCAATTATAATTAAGAGAATAAAAAGAATATACATGCTAAAAGACGAACTTTAAACCCTTAAAAACCACCCTTAGAGTTGAAATATTGCCAAAAGATGTCTTAGTGCGCCTCTAAAGGGCCAACTGAACATACCTACCAAATTTGAACGTTTTTGGTCGGGTAGATTTTTAGTTCTGCGAGTGAGTGAGTCAGTCAGTGAGTGCCATTTCGCTTTCATATATTATATAAAAGAAAGATATTACCAAATGGATATCTGGAGATATATATATTTTTTTATCATTAATAAGTATAATACATGCCTTATTCCTTCAACATAAAACCCGCCGGCCGGGTCTACAGTGGTAAGGAGCGTTACAAACTTCGGTCTGCTAGCGCCGCTTGCATCGGTGGGCTCAAATCCCACCGATGGCATGGACGTAGATCATCTCATCAATCCACCATCACCCACTCACAAGCAAAAAGTTTATGTGGGCATCATCCGCAATAAAAAAGACTTGATATTTTTCATCTTCTTAAATTCTAATGATAAGGATAAAAGATAAACAAACATAAGCAATTCACAATAATATGCCAACAAGTAGATCAACATGGTATGTTAATAAAACCTTTTACAGAGATTGAACAATATTAGACTACTGCAAGTCTTATTTCAATCACCTAGAAATATTTGTTATTATACTAATGTATATATAGTGTCCATCTTATCAGCTTTTGAAATTCGCCTTTAATTCGTCGCCTTGATATGTATTTTATTGCAGCAACTGAGTCAGTTTTGGTACGATGAAGAAACAGCCAATACGCTGGCCAATGAAGCGTGCAGGGCTGCTGGCAGCAATGCATCAATTGCGCTCGTCTCATGTCCCACTTTGTACTCTTTGGTCAAGAACAGCAAAAGTAGAAATCAGACAACTTCAGGTAATTATCCTTTCGGTTTTTTTTCATTTCAATTACCATCAGATCGCTGCATCCCCTAAAAATCTGGGTCCTTATATAACACTGGCGCTCAACCTCTCCTTTGTAATCGTCTCCCCTAATGGATCAGACATAATTATGCCAATGCCAGTTTCAAATGTAAGTTCAAAATTAAGGCTGTGCAAAGGCTAAACATAAACTTTCTACTGGTGATATTTTTAAAAGTTTTTCGATTTCTATACTATCAAGCTATCAAAATGAAATAGTTTTCTCAGGATTTTTTTTTATCATT
Organism: Nilaparvata lugens; assembly: GCF_014356525.2. NCBI lineage: Eukaryota > Metazoa > Arthropoda > Insecta > Hemiptera > Delphacidae > Nilaparvata > Nilaparvata lugens. The sequence goes on along the minus strand of NC_052505.1, from coordinate 72,731,731 downwards.
ACTTTCTGAGATATGAGCGCCTAAAGTTTGGTTTTGAGACAGAACATTTCTAATTCGGTGAGAGATAAATCCATGAAATTTAGAGGATGAATTCTTCATGGTATTGCTACTTGAATTAAACAAAAAATTGACAAAAATATGAATTTTTGAGAAAGTTATTCAATTTACAAAAAAATGAGCAAAAGTAACTCAGCTAATAGTTATTTTTGGTAAATTGATATTTTTGTGTTATTCAATCTACAATACCGTGAAGAATTCATCCTCTGAATTTCATGAATTAATCTCTTACCAAAACTTTCAAAAGATACGGAAAAATCTTATTGTAATGTTTTCTTAAAGCTCTCTATTGCTACTTTGTCAAATTGTCTACTGGTAAATTGTTTCAGTCAGCTTACTGGAATACGATCGACGATTTGCTGCTTATGGGACAGATTACATATTCTATGACTACCAGTCTCCATTAGATTTGCCCAAACAATTGGAGCACCAATTTGATGTAGTGATTGCTGATCCTCCCTTCCTATCTGAAGAGTGTCTACAGAAGACGGCTCAAACAGTGCGATTCTTATCAAAGGACAAAATTGTGCTCTGTACAGGTGAGAAAGAAGTCAATACTTGCCACACCCTTAATGTAAACCAAAAACGTGATAAAATGTTACGTATGTCTTTTTAATATTTAAACAAAAATTTGCGCATATCTGATGCGTTTCGAAGTGACAGAAAAGATAACTCTGTCCTATTGACGTGATAGATACTCTAGGATTTGATTCTGATGGTCCAGGCATTCATTTGAGGACCAGATCCAAATTCCTTTGAGTAGAATATTTTTGCAATGAAGTTTCATGTCAAACCAATTACTCATCAATTATTGGCCTATTTATATTCTCCAGGTAAATGAAATAGTCCGATTATTTCCGTTCATTTCTCAAATTCATCTAAATAATCTGTAATTGCTCAGAACTGTGCTTTCTAAAGGCTAAAAGATGCTCAAACTGGTCTGATAGAACTAGAATGCGTGAAATGGAGAAATATTTTGATTGTAATTATACCAGATTTTGAAATCCAATACATTTTTAATTTTTACTCTAGCCCTTGGTAGGCCTAATACATCAAAATCGGACTGTTTTTTCAGACGATAAGTTTAAACATCTTGACCAGTATTCATTTATTCCTTCCTAGTAGCCTAAGTGCGGAGTTGAAGAAAAATAAATTTTCAATTTTTATTCTAGTCTATAAATTGTTTTTTTTTTTTAATTTCAATTTTTAATTTAAATTAGAATAATTCTAATTATGCCTGGTTTTGGATTTTAGAACTCTTATTTAACTTAATAAGCCATTGAAGTTGAAGCTGTCAAATCTCTTGAAACATTACTAAGTTGTGGTAATTCCTATCATCTATTATTCTTATTTTTATGTCATACATGGTACTGCATTATAATATGTAATCAATTTTGTTCAAATATTAATAACATGAAATTAAGTTTTATCAAACGGGTTTAGTAATTAGAAACGAGTTTCTCAACAATTCATAATCCTTCAAAATAATATATATATATACTTTTTTTATTACACTTAACTCCTTTTTTTGTAAATGACAGGAGCTATCATGGAAGAGTTGGCTTGCTCACTACTCAATCTACGCAGATGCTCATTCACACCGAAACACAAAAACAATCTTGCTAATGAATTTGCTTGTTTCTCCAATTATGATTTTGACAATTTTGTAAATAAAAATGAAATATAATATTCTTTCCTCATTTTGTCAGTGAATTTGTTAAATATTTACAAATATATACTGAATACTAAAAAAATATATGTAATGTTTATAAATAAATGTACATTAATTCTATCTTATTTTGATCCTTTAGTATTGTTGATAAATAATAATATTATCACAACTGCAAGTATTAGATCTAAATATTATATTCTAAAAGGGGGCTGTAATTGTCTCAACTATGCCCACATTAGGCTACTTGTAATGATTAACGTGTAAAAATAAAGGCATTTATCTATGCCTTTGCCATAAAATGATTTCATTTGTGCGTAATTTAACGGTTCATAATATATAGGCCTACAGTGTTTTTAATACTTTTTCCATTTTTTCTCATGTTTTTTCTTTTGTTTATTGTCTCCTGATACGAATAAGAATATTGATGATGGAAAAAATGTATGTTTCAAGTTTTTGAAGTTGAATAGATGGAAAGAGCAGACGAAATGAGATGATTCTCTCGAACATCATTGTTTGGTTAATTCTAAACACTTTGGTGGTAAAAGCAATCCGATATCTCTCACAATAACTGAATAACAAGCGATATAAAAATTTCTGTCGTTAATGACCGCCATCTTGTATTTTTCGTTGTTTCCATTATCAATATCCTTATTCGTCTTGTTGTAACGAAGAGATTGAGACCATTTGCAAGACTCTATCTTAAAGTAGTCTTGAGAAAATGGATTTTATATTTCTAGCTTGTTACCAAGAATTCAAAGCTCAGAGAATTGCAAACATGATCTAGGTTTGAACCTCGGTCAGTGACATTTTTTTTATCGATGAATTTCGACTTTTATTAGCTATTTTTTATATTAGTTACCGTAATTTAAATTTCAATCAATTTTTTAGATATATTTTGAGACAAAACTGTGAAATATGCAATTATATTAATTTTTTAATCACATTCTTTCAAAATAGTAATGAAAATTCTATTAATCCATCTATCCATGAGATATTGCACCAGGCGCAAAGCGCGAGCTATAAAAATTCAAACAATTATTCAAAATATTAATAGTATAAAAATATTGTCACTATTGTAAATTATTAATTAGTAATATTGAAATTAATTGACAGTGAAAGTTGTCATAACCAAGAGTCAAACTATCAAAATAGGCTGTTTGAATTTTATTTATTTTTTAATTTCTTATATATTGGGAAGTTTTTTTTTGGTGTGGTGAAAAATAGCG
>NC_052505.1:72673846-72728676 GCF_014356525.2 Nilaparvata lugens | reverse complement strand
TGTACGCCCTTGGATCTGAGTTGAAAGCAAATGCCCAAATTTGCCCTTACTTAGATGCTAAATATTAAACTAGATGATTTTTAAATTTTCACGCCTGTGTGCTTTGAGCTTGAGTACTTGAGATAGTAGGTGGAGGAAAACCAGAGGCGAGGCGTCCGGAATCTCTGGATTCGCCGATGACTGGACAGAAATTGATATGTAATGTGTTTATTATTAAATTTAAAATACTCGTATTTTAAATGAATACAAAAAGGTGAAGAAACCAAAAGAGAAACGTTTTTTTCGAGCGCGCCAAGTTTGAATAAAGTAGTCTACTACATCATCAGTTCCATCCGTTCAATGTGATTCTCAAAAATATGCGATTCCAGTAATGCTATTCAGCATTGTTTACCACCACTCTTCTGCATCATCACTCTCCCTCTCCCCGTAAACTGGTGGAGTAGACGGTCAAAGACATCGCTATTTTCTGCGATTCCAGTGTTACAAACCGTACGATAATTATTTTGTTTCCAATTTGTTATTGATAATTATTATTTCTTCTATGTTTGGTTTTGAAGCACCTACATTTAAAAATCTACTTTGTGAAAATAATTAAGAACTGAAAATTTGGTGAAGTGAACAACTACAAGACAACCTATTTCGGACTATGTGTAACCTTATCTAAATGTGGGAGATGAATAGCACAAGGTTACCTTATTTTTTCCCTCCCGGTCATTTTTGATGTTGTACTTGTTTTATGAATTAAATAATAGAGAATTCCATTTCAATTTTTTAAATTAATTTTAATTATTGAGGGCCAGTTTCCGAGTTTGAGATTCAGCCAAGTTCTAGACTTTTCAACTCTAGGATTTTGAATAGTAAACTTATATTTTACTAGATGTCATTTTGATCGATAAATAATCGTTTAAAATTAAATATTATTATCTTTCAACTGAATTGTTCCTGGATATGACTGAGCCAAAAGTCACGTCCCCCCCCCCCTGAGGAAACACATGTCATATATACAATCTGCTTGAATAGCTATTCAAATGATAATATATATTGAAGTAAGATGTTGTTTTTATATATTTTTCAGAGTCCATACCATGTTAACATGTTAATTGGTGGCTATGATAAAGTTGATGGTCCCCAACTCTTCTACATTGATTATTTGGCATCTTTCGCTGAAGTTCCTTTCTCCGTCCATGGCTATGGTGGCATGGTAACCTTGGGTCTCTTGGATAGATACTACAAAGAAGGTGCGATATTTTAATAAGAACAATTCTATCGGAAACGTCAATTTGATAATAATACCGTACATAACTTCAGGTTTCAATTTTACAATAGTAAAATGTCCATAATAATAATTAATATATACAAGGTATCAATAGAATAAAGAAGATACATCAAATGGGGGGATAAAGTCATATAACATAATAGAATATAGTCATTAAATGATAAAATAATAAAGAATACATCAAAATCATAACAATACAAATATTGAGAACATTTATACTAAAAGATATATTCTTCCCTGCTTTAATTAAAATAGTTGTCAAATGGTAGATTGAAGAAATCTGAAAGTGAGTACAATGGATTTTCCAATAGGAGGCGTAAATTTTCCAATTTATTGAATAATTTCAATGATATATGATTCGGGCTGGTTGCTATCCTATTCAATCTAGTATATGGTACATCTATTTTTGATTTGTTCCTAGTGTTATTACTGTAAATGTCGGTTCTGCAGCTATATGAGCCTAAATTCTTTTCTATTTGTAGAAGTTTGAAAGCGACCATGCTATAAACTGTCATGATTTTCTGTTTTATAAATAGATGCTTGCAATGTTTCAGATAATCAACATTGCATATAATTCTTTAAGCCTTTTTCTGGAGCAAGAATACTTTTTGAACCTCTGGGGCGCAGCCCCACAAGACTAAACCATACATATAAGTGCTTTGAAAAAAGGCGAAGTAGCACATTCTCAAATAATTGGAAGGCACACAGTCCTTGAAACTACGAAGGAGATATATAACCTTACTTAATTTTGAGCAGACACTTTCAATGTGGGGTATCCATGTGAGCTTCTGATCCAGTGTTATGCCCAGAAGCTTTACACTTTCAGCTCCATCACTGATCTTTCTCAGTCCAAGCACCAGTGTTTGCGTCTTGGCATTATTCAAAATAGGCGGTTCGCTCTAAACCAAGCTGAAGCCTCACCCTGACTGCTGGACATTTTTTGTTGTAGAGCACTCAGATCAACATCGTTGGTAACCAGTGATGAATCATCAGCGTAGCAAACAACTTTAGATGAAATACTTAATTCTATATCATTCATCATCACTAGAAATAATAGTGGCCCAAGAATGGATCCTTGAGGTACTCCGTGTGGTACTTTAAGTGGATCAGAAAGACTTGAGTTTATACACACTGTCTGTGTACGACCCTCTAAATAGAATTCAAATAATTTTAAAGCTCTATCACGGACACCCAAAAATTGTAATTTTTTTAGTAGAATACTGGGATCAACGACATCAAATCCTTTACTCAGATCGAATAGAATTAATCTTGTGTATTTCTTCCTATTGAAGCCATCCTCGACCACGGTTACAACTGACTGCACGGCTTCAATTGTTGACTTCCCCTTCCTAAAACCATACTGGGAGTCTGCAAACAAGTTATTCAATTCTAGGAAATCGTACAATTGAGTTGCAATAATATATTCAAAGATTTTTCCAAAGATTGGTGGGATAGAAATTGGTCTGAAGTTATCTGGTGAATTCCTGTCACCCTTTTTGTGAATCGGGATAGTTCTGGAATGTTTTAGTAAAGATGGAAAAACTGCTGATTTCATACAGGCATTTAAAACTGATGTAAGTGGTTGTAAGATGGGTTCTATTACTTGTTAATAAGGGAGCTAGAGTGACAATATAATAAATCTTTGGTGTTGGACGACTTCATCCTGGAAACTATTTCAAGGACTTGAATATAGGTTACTTCTTTTATTTCAAAAACAACCTGTGTTACTGGGGAAGATTCCAGCAGGTCAACAGCGGAAATCTGTGATGGCTCAATTTCTTCATGAATTTCCTCAATGGAACTGATAAAGTATTGATTGAATTCTTTTGCTGAGATAGAAGTAACATTAGACTTAGCGGGCGTGTAATTTTTCTAATAATTTTCCAGGCTGCTGATAATTTATTATTAGCTGATTTAATCAAATTGGCATTATGGTTTAGTTGAGCCTCTCTTAATTCACTTCTGAACAACTTTTTGATCTTATTGTAAGTCAACTTTGCTGAGTCAGAACCTTCTTTTTTAAATTTATCATAAGCAATTAAAACTTAATTCTTAAGTATATTCAGAGCTGGTGAATTGAGAAATTTAGCCTTAGATTTATTGAAAATTCCAGGTCTACGTTTGACAACCGGAAATGTGTCTAGGAACAAACCATGAAATTTATTGAAAAATTTATTAAAATTGTATTCAGCCCCGTCATGAATATTTTCTCCAGTCCAATCAACCAAACTAAGATTATTGCAGAACCAGCTCAATGCCCTTGAAGTTATTGGTCTGAAGCTCTGTGCCTGCGAACATTGCTCATTACCGGAATGTCCATCCGAATTTGAATTTGATTTGAAAAAGAAACATAGTGCGCCATGATCACCCAGTGCCACTGGATCAACCTCTACATTAAAATTATCTGGATTTAAATCTGTTGCAATATTATCTAACGCAGATTTATGTCTAGTAGCCTCTAAGTTTGTCAGGTGTAGATCAAGGGACTTTAATAGATTTATCAGGTCCGACCTTCTAGAATCCATTGATAATATATTTACATTAAAGTCCCCACCTATGATAATATTATATGAATTTCTCTTATATCTATATAGTGACAGAATTAATATCTCCAATGCACTTAAAAATGTTTCCAGGTTACCAATAGGTGATCTATACAATACTATGATAAGAAGTTTTAATTTTTTAACAATAACGCCTGCAAATTCGTGATGCATTACAAGACAATGAGATGACAAATCAAGAGGCTGTACATGGTCAGAATATTTTCTGGAAATGAATATGGCAACCCCGCCATTCTTAAAATTTTTTCTGCAAAAACTGGCCGTCAACTTAAAACCTTCTATCTGTACTAGATTCAAGAAATCCTTCCCCAACCAGTGCTCCGAGAGACAAAGCACATCGAAATCTCTTTCTTGATTGATCATCTCAATCTCTTTTATTTTGTTTTATAGAGATTGAACATTACAATATATAAGAGAAAAAATATAAGGATTTCTTTTAGAATCTAAATTGTTTTGTTTAAAAAACGGGCTGGAAAGTTTGGAGAGTTGACTAAAAAATCTCTCATCCAGAGATTGATAGGAAGTCGGATAGGTGGAACAATTTTCAATTGATATAAATCTTTCCATTGATACAGAGTTGACGGGATTCTGCAAACAGCGAGTGGTTGGTGAACTAGGCGTGATTGGATATGACCCTAAACTGTGATTTTCCGTTTGTATTTCAGTACTGGAAGACGCATGACTAACATCATAGCCACCTCTAATACAAGGTCGCGGCCTACGATATTGCAACGTCGCAGTGTAGGCCTACAATCTAATACATGATTGGTGAAAAAGATCATCTGGTATTTTTTTAAATATTTTTCCAATCATATATTAGATTCTAGGCCTACACTGCGACGTTGCAATATCGTAGGCCGCGGCCTTGTATTAGAGTGGCTATGCTAACATCGAAAAATTCTCTCACAAATCTCGACAGCCGGTTGACGAGAGTCTTCTTCCCACGGCGGTTGAGATGAAGCCCATGTCGCGTGAAATGAGATCTAACAAGGAACGCGTTAATGTCCATGTAGTGAATGTTAAGTCTACTTGTGTAGTTCCGCACCGCTCTAGATATAAAAGAGTTTGCATAACAGATATTTTCGTTGAGAGAAGGATCATCATGTCTGTGGGGAACACTGCATAACAGGATATTAGTCTTCAGATCTATCTCGGCGAGAGACTGCACTGCCTGGTCCAACGTCAACAGGAACGGTTCGTCTCGATGAAGGTCATTTGAACCCACCGATACAATTATGAAGTCTCCCTCTGTGAAGTCCTTGATTAAACTACGACTCTCCGGAACAACATTCTTCAACTTGGCATTAGATTTCGTGGAAACCAAGACTTAAAAATCTTCACAAAGATCTCTCGTATAGTTACAGAACTGTGTTCCCTGACTATCTGTTAGAAACGTAACTAGCTGTCTCTTCTTGGGGATTACATTCTTATGACGCTTAAGGTGAGTTGTTTTAATCCGAGTTGAGGGGGGTTGGTGAATCTCAGCTGTTAAATCTTTGCGGCATGAATGGTGGCAACGTGTTGGAAGAGAGAACCGAAAATCTATTCTCTGTCTCAAAAGTATTACTCTCTCTCTCTCTCTCTCTCTCTCTCTCTCTCTCTCTCTCTCTCTCTCTCTCTCTCTCTCTCTCTCTCTCTCTCTCTGTATATTCTTAGCCTCTATAACATTTCTTGGCGTGATAAAGTCTGTAGCTTCAATTGAATCTTGCTCCAAATTGATATCTCCTCTTTCACAAAAACTATTTTGCGCAGTTTGAAAAATATTTATAACTGCATTTTTATTTTTCAACTCTTCACTCAAACTTCGTTTAGAAGCTTCTATGTTCACAATTCGTGATTTCAGAAGATTTATTTCCTCGCCTGCTTTCCCTTTATTAACCAATGAATCTTCAAAGCATTCTTTTCTTCTAGACAGCTGCCTATTTTTCTCTGAGAGCTCAAACAGATTGTTTCTTATTTCGCAGTTGTCCGAAAGTGAAATGTCCAGTTTGTTTAAGACCCCGGTTACATGTGGGATCAAGTCAATTATAGCGTCGTTGGAATATTTTTCGGCGATCATAGAGAGTGTTTCCCTAACGACAACTGCCAACTCAACGACGTCCGCATTGATTAGGTCTCCATTCAAGCTGTCGAGCTCCGATTGAGCACGAATAAAATTTTGCGCATTCGTCGAGTCTTCATTGTCTTCTTTGAAAAATATAAACACCGGATAGAGAATGTTCACTGATGAGAAAACAGGTGTCCACTGCCAACTGTCAGCGTTGTCATAGCAACCGAGGGACGCTACTATTTACTAGCAGTTACGTCAGCCGGCGCTTATCCAAATACCTTAAAGATGCATAGACTCACATGCAGCGCTAGTGTCGTACTTGAAATTGAAATCGGCCATTGAGGGGGCAACCTATAAGATTATTACATACCAATGCCTTTGTAATCTATAATATTACAAATATATAAATATAATATCTCGTGCTAAAATATCCCAATGGCGGCCTTCAATTTCAAGTAAGAGCTATCATTGGGAAGGCATAGGCATTGTGGGTCTATATCTCTTAAGGTCTTTGCGCTTATCGTACTGGTGTGAAATCAAGATAAGAAGTATACTATGAAGTTGAATACCGCTTGCGACTACTTGAAAGCAGCTAGAAACTACGAAGGAAAAATTATCAAGCCGGAAGATTGAATGAGATAGATAGTGTGAGTGATGATCCAACTAATAGCACAAAGGATAGCTCCGAAGATGTACAGCAGACAGTCAATCGCAACAATTCAGCAACAGATGAAGAAGAAATTGATACGGAAAACAGCGACGTTAAGGAGTATTCCTTCTTACATATTTCTTCACAATTTATATTTGTTAGGTTCCCTGCAGGGGGTTCAAAGTTCATCATCATCATCAAGCTCGAAAAGGTGTATTCTTATAGTGATTCTCTTGTACTGTTAATTAGGTTAGAAACAGAAGTCTATTACTGAAGCCGTCAATAACTTTTCTGAACTATTTATCAATTTTTGATGAAGAACTATCGAAAACACTATAAAATACGAAAAATAATATACACAACATTATAGCAACCATTCGAGGCAGCCAGTGATACCAACTCTTCATCTAGGAAGTAGATTATATAATTTATAATACATTTTTGATTATAATACATTTTTCATAGATTCAATTAAGCTAGTCATCAAATCAAATGTCAACAATGATAAGAGATAACTTGGCATACTCTTCAAAGATGTAATGACTGTTTTCCTGTTAGGAAACACTATTTTTTAAAACTAACAAATTCGGATGTCATTCATATATGCGATATCTGAAATGTGCGAGTATTTCAACATTATTTGTTATATGAGCTTAATATCTACAATTATCAATCTCGCTTCGTTTGCCTTACCCGTGTCTAACCAAGGGGCTCCGGCCCCCTTGACTTCTAGTTGGAACATCCAGTAATAAGATCAGCAACATCTTTCATTTGAGCTTGCATCCTTCCGTTAAAAAGTCAAAAAAGACTTTATGGCTCAATTCAATCACCAGTTTTATTTGAATTATGTAGCGCAGGGTTGCAAAAAACCTTACTTTTCAGAATTAATATATATTCAGTTATTTCTCAATTAAAGCCTTGGTTAAGATACTAAGAGAACTATTGCATTTCAGTCTAATAGTACTTTGGAACAGGAATAATATGGAGAATTTGACAAACACCCATATCTAACCCCCTCAAATTCATTCAAAGTATGAATTTACTTGAAAAATGTAGTTAGGTTAGGTTAGTTTAGTTTTCAAAATGCATTGAAAATTCAATGAAAAACTTGAAAAAAGAAACCCTTTAATTTAGCACCATCATTACTTGAGCTAAACCTATGTACACTTTAGTGTTTAGATTTTATGGTTAATTTGTTCTCGAAAACCCTAGAAGGATTTACTCAAAACCCCAAAAAGTATTAAATGGACCTGTGTACAAATTTGAACTACTGTGTCTATAGAAAAACGCCAATTTTGAGTGTAATCTTCTGCGAAATATTGTAGTCCTCTAAACATAAGATATTCTTCAGGAGATCCTTATTTATTTATATCTATTGATTTTTCAGATATGACTGAAGAGGAGTGTTATGAAGTCATGAAGAAGTGTGTTCGTGAGATCCACAAAAGATTAATTCTCAATCTGCCAAACTTCCAGGTGGAAGTTATCAACAAAGATGGTGTTAAATCCCTTCCCAGAATAACTGTCGAAAACGTGGGAGTGAATTGAATAATTTTCATGTATTGCTTAACAATTATTTCATTAAACTTAATTGATTTATAAATTCTTGTTTTTTTTATTCAAACTCTTATTCACAGTTCCAATATCTGGTTAGGTCAGGATTAGGTTAATTTAGGGCATCAGGTCAGTATTTCATCGCGGCCAAATAGAACAAGTACTGACCGATAATGGTCTCTCTAGTGAGTTCCAAGTCACAACGTTCACGGTCACCGCAATGAGTTTAATTCATAAGTTATTTTTCAAAAGTCAAATATGTTTCCGTGGCTCTTTCCATCTTTTGTTTCTCATCTCCACGCATTGACAATACACTCCATGCATACACTCAATGTGATCATATTCTTAGTCTTTAAGCAAATGTACTTCTTTAATCATATTTATATACAACCATCGAAGATGTCTTGGCCGGTTGCAGACGAACCACAATTGCATGTGGGATGTGGGACGACATACCACAGAACAATACGACTAAGGCCGGTTGCTGACGAACCACTATCGCATGTGGGATGTAGGACCGACATACCACAGAACAATACGACTAACGCAGAGAGTCTTTCACACTACATTTGAGAAAACTCTCATTAGTGCTATTTTGGTACAGAAGCTTGGGGAAGCGAGGTGATCAAACCAGTGGTACCACAATCGCAAGAAAAATCATCGCTACCACAGCGCGCAACGCCATGTGAAAGTATCAGTGTCACTGCCATGCCTGCCAATGCATTCCATATGTGCTACGTTTGTGGTACCACAGAAGGAATATAGTAGCTCCCACATCCCACATGCGATAGTGGTTCGTCTGCAACCGGCCTTAGTCGTATTGTTCTGTGGTATGTCATCCCATATGCGATAGTGGTTCGTATGCAACCGGCCTTAAGTTATTAGTTAGGACTATAGTCAAATTATAGAAAGGAGAGACGACACTAAAGCGGCCCATACACTGCTCGTGCATTGCACATCCTGCCATTTTTTGTATTGGCACGACCAGCTTGGCATGGCACGAGGAGCGCCATACACTGCAGATTCAGTTCGCTCCGTGCCGTGCTAGAAGTCGGTTGTGAAAGTGATATTTTTGGCCTGGCGCGACGAAAATCAAACCTTTCCGGTTTGCCATCGTGCCGTGCAATGCAGGACATGCTTAGCACATTCCTCACACATTGGCACGATCCTTCCATTTTTGGCCCGTCCTGCAAGCACGACATGCAATGCTGGCCAGTGTATGAGCTGCTTAAGATTTTTCCACTCGTAAATACCAGTTCACGCTGCTCACATTCACATTTAAATCAGGTATGTGATATTCAGTTTAACTTCATCTTTGGATGTTAGGCAGGCCACTAAGGGCCAAGTCACACGAGGTGTTTCTTCAGTCGACAGGTCAGGAAGCTCATCGATTGGGAAAAGAAGCTCACTCCATACGTCAACCCAATCAAAGATCTTCCTGTCCTGTCGTGCCGAATGAAAAAACGCCTCGTGTGGCTTGGCCTTAACGATACTGCAGGTCTCTCAAACGCTTCAAACGAAATGTATCTGATTCTTTGTTGTTTATTTTTTTCTTCCCTGCTCTATTCCAAATCAAATTATTTTGTATCATTATCATTTTAAACATCCTAATTTATTACTTATTTATTGTTATTGGTGGTTTATTTTATGTTGGAAACACTTGTTTTTCGCTGAAAGCCTTCTGTCAGTCACAAAAAACTTGTTTGAACGTACTGCAGTATCGTTAGTGGCCGGCCATTAAGTATACTCCAGTCAATATAGACATGAAAAAGGGTGTGTGCTTGCAATTTATATTTTAGTTCTGATTTTCTATTAATATATAATATTTTGGATTCATAAGAGAAGTCCAGAACCATTTTTTTTTCATGCAAAATTTCCCTGTGCTATATACAGAGTGCTCCAAAAACATGGAATTTTCGGTTTATTTTCCAGTTCTAAGCTATTTTCGCCAAATCCAGTCATCGGGCAGAAAATATCACTGGTCTTTGTTTTTAGATTATGAAATTTCGAATAAAAAATGAAATATTTTGGAGCTCTCTATCTTCAATGAGTGCCGGGTTACAATTTTTCAAAAATGAGTAAAATCATAGATTTCCAGGTTCACCTGATAACAATGCTCCTTGTATTTTGGAAAACACCTAATTGCTAGCTTCAACCATCTTCACTACCTTGATATCTTTATATTCACTATTTTTCAATGTTCTATGAATTGTTCCACAAATAAATATATTGATTTTTTTGAGCTTATTGAAAATATCTTCATCTTTTTGCCCCGGACTAAATCCAGGGTGGGAGACACTGCGAGCTGTGATGGAAGCAAGCGTCTAGTTATGGAGAAAGTAACTAAGCAAACTACCCTGGTCCTGCAGGTTAGGGGATGCACATTAGGGTGGTATCCTGCTTACGAAAAAACCAGTAAACTCAGTCTTTCAAATAGCTGTAAGTCTAGACTGACTTTTCATTATTTCCTGTCCAATTTTCCTCAAAAGCTGAAAAAATGCTTAATTTTAGGGTATCTTTGGCAATAATTCCATGCCTTTTTAATACACGACTTGAAGCACTCACAACTCAGCTAAACTCCTGAGGTGCGTACAGCTACCTTGGAAAGTGACCATTCCTGCACTGATTACAGAACACAAAGGATCACTTTTCCGCTCTAGTGCACAAAGTATTACTTTGCGTACTCTTAATACTTTACTTATTATCTTGCAGCAATCCCAATCAGCTGGACATTGTTGGCGTGTATTTTGAATGCAAATTTGTTCTATCTATATATTTTCTGATTTTCAAATAAATAAAAATGAGAACTCATTAAATTATACATTTTCAATATTACTAATTATTCATTATTCCAAATTAGCTATGTATTAAGAGCGTAATGTGCGACTTTATCGCTCGTGCAAAACAGATATCACGCGACGCGAAGTGGAGCGTGATAATTTTGCAAGAGCGATAAAGAAGCATTACGCGCGAATTACATACAAATTTTTTTCTACAACTGCACAAACCTGTTAAATCACTTATATCTGGCGGAGTTTATAATAATTCGTTTACACTGATATCCATCATGGGTGTAGAATCAGTACAATTACCGACTTTTTAGATTAAGATCTGACCGAGAGTGGTTTGTCTTTTGGCGAGCTGCTTATCATCAGCTGATTAGCGAGCTTAAAGAAAATCTACTGTGCATGCGCAGATGGTTAGCGAGCGAAAAAGTAGATTCTCCTCAGAAATAAGCTGTTTATGAGGAGAATTGAGTATGTAGATTCTTCCTTTACGCACAGTTGTAGAAAAAATATTTTTTTCATTCATTAATTGATTGGTTGAAAAATTATTTAAAAATTAAGATTTACTCAAAATTAGTCAAATTTTCAAATTAATTGAATTTTCAATTTGAATAAATTATCAATTATTTATTTTCAATTGTATTATCAAGTTTAAAATAATTAAAGTTGTTATTAATAACAAGATTATACAGACAAACATTTGAAGGATTTCAGCCATCATTTCACCCATAATCAACCACGTTTCATATTCAATGGTAACTGTAGAAAAAAATTAATGTGAAATATGTGCGCAACGTTCCTCTGCTGCACTCAATAAACCATTCCGCCCTCGCCTGCAGCTCGTGTGTAAACGTTTCTTTCGGTGCAGCAAACTGTCACTTTGCGCACTAGTTGCACAAATAACTAGTTCAACTGTTCTCGAAAAAGCTGAGAGAGTGCAGAAAAATGCTGAAAACCCCAGATTTCAGACGAATCTTGGAATTTTTTTAAAATCCATTCAGTGCGAACTGAGTGCCAACTGAATATATCTACCAAATTAAAACGGTCTTGGTCCAGTTGATTTTTGGTTTTCTTAATGAGTGAGTCAGTACTATATCGGTTTTATTATTAAGTACCTATACACATCACTACATAATAACATTCCATTCATGGTATACAGACTAAATATTATGTATAGTGAGGTCCACGTTATAATGACAGTGGATAAAGATAGAAGAATAGCGATGCCGATTCTCTGCATTGATTAATCATATTTCTACACTGTCAAAAACATAATTGGCACCACGGTATTTAGATGAAAAATCTAAAATCATTTTTCTTCTTCTATATACCGTGATTGGCACCATTGTGGACCTAGAAAAGGATACTACCACCGGCTTTGTCGAATGATAGACAAGGATAGCAAAACCAAAGTTGATCAAATACTGTCATTATAACGTGGACCTTACTAAAGTTAATTTAATTAAGTCTACGGTATCACACTATACAGAGTAAATGAACTATATTATACAAAGTGTTCACGAACTCCTTACCAATACTCTAGGGAATTGTTCCTTTGTAAGAAACATATTATCTAATAATATCATATTTAAATAAATTGTCCAGAATTCTCCAGTTACTCAAACAGCGGCTATTTTGATTTTTCAAAGCCTTATATAGACGGTAGCTGATACAGATTTATTGATGTAATATCAGCTGTTTATTCTCGTTTTAATAATAATAATAAATTACATTAATTTCATCAAGCAAGAAATTATATTATTTTTTAATAATTTCATAATTAATTTTCATAATTTAGATGGAATATTTTGTTATCTAATAATTAATTCTACATTGTTAAAAGACGATCTGGCAACAAAGCAGATTGACAAGGATAGCAATACCATTGCTAATAAAATACTGCTATTATAACGTGGAACTCCCTATTGTCACGAGACACGGAACAATTTACCACTGGAACTGGAACAATTTATCACTAACCGACTCACCGTGTTCCCACTCCCAAATCCCAGAACGAACCCATTGACAACCCAACGTGCTTGCTTTTTCGATACCATAATAAATATGTAATATGTTAAACGTTTCAAGTTATTCATCTAAAATACTGGATTGGATTCTAAATGGGCATTATTTTGTATAATAATTATTGCTTAAAAAATAGATTCTAATTTTTACAAACTACAACATAAAAACGACTGACAACATTCAACTAACTTTTTGGAGGTTAGGTAATGATTAAGATTCAATCATAATATAATTATTATGCATTTCTACTTATAGGCTATTGTTTCAACGTTCTATCACTTCAATAGTCCATTTCATTTATTAATTAATTTAGAGAATGGCCAAAGCAATGAGCTGTTTGGTATTAATTAATTATTTTTTATAGATGTTCCTACTATAGTTCAGAAATCGTCACCGTACTGAACAACTGTCTCTTTCTAGATCCCTGCGCAGTTCATAAAAGAAAAATTTAGTTTTTATCATAGTGTGCAACACAATTTTGCCTTTTTCACCCTATAAGGCCCCAACTACACGGGCGTCTTACGGTCTAATTTTTTCACACTTTCGAGTTCTAGTGAAATGCATTGTCTCTTATGTGGATTACTTGACCTCATAAGCGACAATGAATCCGGTTAAGGAGTTGAAAAAATTCAGCGCGCCTTTCGAATGTATGGCCTCTTAGGGGAAGTGTCTTTTTTTTTGCTTGTTTAGTTTTCCCATAAGAGACAATGCATTCGGCTAGCGCGTCTAAAACGCCCGTACAGTTATTGCTTGAATGTGCATTTCCTTAGCGGTGTCTCGTGATGCGTGGCTATAAGCAGGCATCTCAAGACGCAAGGCTACGTGTCTCTAGACAAGTGGTTAGAGCCGCCGCGTCTAGAGCACATAATCTATAAATTCATTAGATTCGTTGACTATTGGATGTTGTAGAACGTTATGGTGGCAGATGAATCAGAAGTGTTGGTTACTATAATTAAGATTCATATCCAATGAACCATTAAATCCAATTGATTTGCATCTTCCCGAAAGCGGCTGAGGCACGTGTCGCGCGCCCTCTTCTACCTGGCATGCTGATTACATTTTTCGAACGAGACCTGTGCATGAATCGGCCCTTGAAAATTTTAGAGGTGTCTTGTCCAGTACATCCTGGAATGATATTTTCCTCTCATCAGGTGGTACTGAGTTGTTTGCAGCTTTTTTCAATATTTTCGTGACAGATTCGATTTCTTTTTTCCTGACATTGTCAGGCCTCAACGCCCCCAGGCACTAAGGAGGAGACCTAGACATCTGGATAGCCACAGGCCCTTACTGATGATCTGGCCAGACTTAAGGGACTCATGCTCGCCCTCAAGAACCGATGTGAGGATGGTGATGCTGACACCTCAGCTAGATATAGAAACTTTAAACAATTCTACAAGAGGAGGATCGAGCTGGCTAAGAGGTTGGCAACTTACCGACAGATTGGGGATGCACCTAACCAATGCAAAGCTGCCTGGGATGTGATAAATACAAACAGATCCATGCCACGGAAAAAGATCGACTTTGCAAGCCCGGATGATTTTAATGGCTTCTTTGTGGGTTCGGTTCAGGATATAGTGGATTCCCTGCCTGATGCTCATACTCTACGCTCTACGCTCTTTCAAAACCTCAAAAAGTCCAGATGTGTTTGGCATGTCTGTGAGCATGTTTCGAGAGGTTGTTGATGCCATTGCAGTTCCTCTCTCTGCATCTGTCAATGAGTGCTTGAGGTCTGGAAATTTTCCTGATTTCTTGAAAACATCAAGAACTGTCCCAGTCTTCAAGAAGGGTGATCGTGAGAACCTTCGTAGCTGCAGGCCAATCTCCAAAACTCCTGTCTTTGGCAAGGTGATTGAGGCAGCGATAAAGCCTCAGCTGGAGGCTTTTTTCGAGGAGAATGGCCTGTTCTCCAACATGCAGTTTGGTTTCCGAGTTCCGGGAAATCAACAGTGGGTGCAGTCGACCATTTAGCTGAGCGGATTGATGCTGCCTTTGAGGATGGTGAGTCTCTTGCTCTGGCTCTGTGTGATCTGAGCCGAGCTTTCGACTGTGTGGACCATCACATTCTACTTAGAAAACTCAGTTTCTACGGTCTAATGGACTCGGCCTTTTGCATCTTGGGCTCATACCTTTCTGGAAGGACTCAGCTTGTCACCCTCAGTGGTGCAAACTCCCGGACCCTTCCGGTGGCTTTTGGTGTTCCTCGGGGATCGGTGCTAGGGCCTACACTGTTCCTTGTCATGATAAACGACCTCGACGACAATGGTTCTTCTCTGATGTTTGCGGATGATGCATCACTTCTGTCATCGGGTGCTGAGCTTGGGCGGATTTTGGAGGCGTCTGCAGAGCATCTTCGATCTGCCACTTCATGGTTCCTCGCTAATCGATTCCAGCTGAATGAGGACAAGACCCAAAGGATCATCTGCAGCTTGTCACGAGAACCGCGTGACCCTCAGAATCCAGTAAAGCTGCTGGGTTTTGTCTTGGATTGCAAACTCAGCTGGAACAGTCATTTACAGCAGGTAACCAGCCGACTCTCCCGCATTTGCTTCCTGCTGCTCAGGATGAGGGGCCTGGTGACAGAGAGGTATCTCTTAATGATGTAACACGCTCTCTTCCATTGCCACATCACTTATGGATTGCTCCTGTGGGGTCATTCGGCAGGGGCTGCTGATGTCCTGAGGCTGCAAAAGAGAGCTTTAACAATTTATAACAGGCAGCGACCATCTTGCCCACTGTAAGCCCATCTTTTCTCGCCTTGGTGTACTGACTGTCTTCAGCCATTACATCCTCCTGTGCTTGGTGTATGTCAAGAAGATACAGCATACTCTAGCTGCCCGTAGTGACATCCACCGCCACAACACCAGGCGCAGTGAGCTGTTGGATATCCCTAGGAGACGCCTCCACCGATCACAGGCCAGTTACAGGATTTCAGCCCTGAAATTCTACAACAAACTGCCTAATAGTGTGAAGCAATTGGATGAGGCCGCCTTCAGGAGAACCATCCGGAAGCTACTGTGTGCAAAGGCATACTACAGTGTAAACGAATTTATGGGTGATAATTTGAATTTTTATTGAGAGCGTGAGCACTGGATCACTGCCATCTGAACTGTTACAGTTTTTTTTCATGTGTTTGTACGTGTTTTGATTTTTTGACGCCATCGATCCCACAATTGTGGGTAATGGATGAAGCTGAAGGTATTAAAGGTATTTATAGATTAATGTGCTCTAGCCGTAAAATGCTACATTCTATACTCTGTTAGTGGGTCAGAATCTTGCTCACTATTTTCTTCACTTACTTCATCAATATTGGAGCGCCTCAGATCTGCGAAATTTCAATTTGTCAAGTGTATTAGGTTTTAAAGGTAAATATAAAGGTTAGGGATGTAAGGTGCTTTTAAATGGCAATATTTTAATATTATTTGAAATGTCATGATAATTTTACATAATAAACACATACCGAAATGTAAGTGTAAGGTATAACAAAATGGTTTTAAAATATTAACATATTTGACATATAGCATAAAAGAATGACACCCAGCAGTATAGTCCCGTCAAATGGTCGTTTTTCAGGAAACAGCCCCGAAAGAATTTCTCTTCACGGTTCTATATGTATTTTGAGGCGCTGATTTCGAATCTGAAATTTTCTGACACGCCAGAGGGCGGCTTCACACCCCCAAAAGCCCCAAAAACCCTTTAAATTTCGAACTTTTTTTATTTTTCCATTTAATCTCGAAAACATCGAGTTTTTGGAGGAAAATCATTCTCTACACAATTAAAGATAATAAAATTTCCAATAAATCGAGTGGTCGCGCAGGATTCAAAAAGGGTATTTTAGGGGTTTTCAAATTATGCAATACCACTTCTACCTTACAACTTGTTTTTTCTAGTATAGAATAAAAACCACACATCACGTGAAAGAACAATTAATTCTGAACAGGATTCCTTAGGAATTTTCGAATTTAGTAATTGGGGGAGGGGAATACAACCAAAAATAGAAAATTATGTCCTACAGCCAAAATACAAATTTTTCATTATAATACCTTTTCAAGGCCTTCCTAACAAAAAAAAAAAATAATAATAAATTAAATACATATTTCGGCTGAAATCATTTCACGAGGGTTATTTTCTATGAGAATCACCCGTTAGAAACAATTGTAGTATTTCCTAGTGAGATGGTACGTCATAAGGATACGTCAAGGATCAAAACTTTACACTTATAACTTTTGACAGAATGATCAGATCTCCTCCTACTACAGCTCATTCTTCTCAGCTCGTCAAGGCGGTTCAAAATCATGTATCATTACTGAAATTTGATGAAAAAATAAAAGATTCCTCCTTTAGTGTATTTTAGCCCATACACAGAAAAATTGCCAATTTCTATATTCAAAACTGTGTATCTCGGTAACCCGAAATGATAAAAAATGGTACTTTGTATTAATTTGAAGAGCAGAATCTCCTCTTTCATGTGAGGTAAATGAATTTTATAAAAATATGATCGTGAAGTAAGATAAGTTTGTTTAAAAAAAAACAAGAAATTTGTGATATTATCCTCATTTTCACAGTCTCGACAGTTTTTCGATAATAAACAGTCATGCAAGATGGATTTAAGGCAACGTAGCTCATAGAGCATGTTTTTCTCTTTCATTTGAGACCAATCGCAAGTTTTTATAATGTATCTTACTCGTTTTATAGACTCTTGAATAAGAAAATACAAATAATCATTTTTTCAATTGGCAGTAACTTTTGAACGGTATTGAAATCAGAGGAGAAAATTCTCTACAACCTTGACTACTTTCTGGATTTTGTATCTGAAGTGTTTCACAAGATACGCAACTTTGAATATGCGAGACTGTGAAAATGATTAACATATCACAAAAAACAGGATTGTTCAGAATTAATTGTTCTTTCACGTGATGTGTGGTTTTTTATCTATTCTAGAAAAATATCCAAGTTGTATGGGGTAGAAATGGTAGGTTTGCATAATTTTGAAAATCCCTTAAAAATACCCCTTTTTTGAAAATTCGTAGCTCCGGAACAAAAAATGGTAGAATTCTGCGCGACCACTCAATTTATTGGAAATTTTATTGTCTTTAATTTTGTAGAGAATGATTTTCTCCAAAATTCAAAGTTTTCGAGATTAAATGGAAAAATTGAAAAAAGTCTGAAAGTTTGGGGGTGAAGCCGCCCTCTGGCGTGCCAGCAAATTTCAGATTCGAATTCAACGCCCCAAAATACATATAGCCTAGAACCATATAGAAAAATTCTTTCGGGACTGTTTCCTGAAAAACGACCATTTGACTGGACAAGTATTACAAATGTGCAACTCAAGATCAAAGATTGGGTAGATTTCTTGGGAATTTTTCCAACTAAGCGGAAACATTCAGTTCAGTTATGTTTTAAAGCACAGGTTCAGTTTATACTTTTAAATGGCAATAATGTTGATATTATTCGAAATGTTTTGATTCTTAGATAATAGACACAATTGACGAAAAGTTTTTTGATTAGCTGTTTTAGCACATTTGAAATTTGGACAATATGAATGTCATCAGACAACAATGCCTGTCGTCATCGACATCAGAAGTTTACTCTCAAACGAAAACCCACCTTCATCTTTATCACTAATGCTGAAAGATCTTAATATTTATGTTATGGTTTACATCAATATTCTCTTATGAAATAAAAAATAAGTTTTTTCCTTACTCTAGAGAGTTGATAGTTCCAAAAAATCTTTCCTAATCATATTTTGAAGAACATAATATAAAAAAATCATCTGAGATTTCTTATTAATAGTCTATTGGTGGTTTCATAAAAAACCTACACTAAGTTATATGGGTACTGTGTTCTCTTGGATCTTTGACAATATTATTGATACTTCTTTGTTTCTTTCCGACTACAATTTCTTTCAATATAGAGAGAAAAACTCTCTTGCTATTATAATATCACCAATATAAAATTATAATTTATTACTATTATAATGTTGAACCAAAAGTTTAGTCTGTCCACATTCCTGGACACGAATACATTAGATATCTAAATTGCCCCTTCATATCTGAATATTCGTAGAGAATAAATCCATGATCACGGTGTCTTCTGCCTTCCAACAAATATTCTGTTGAGAAAATTCCAAATTTCTTGCAATTTTCTTTAAAAAATATTGAAAGATGGAATACTATCAACACGTACGGTAACATAGTAACATAATATTACTATGAAGAGAAGTTTTTGAACTCTTTGTAAACTAGATTTCCTACTGATTTCTCACGGGTTTGGTAAGATATCAAAATATTTAGCACTTTCAATACTTGATGATGGTGCTGTGTTTTGGCATGACTTTCCAAGTCAGAAACTTAGGAGGTGATGTACCACCAGAGTTTCAAATTGAACTCTGTTATGGTTACACTTCAAATCGAGTCAAAAGAAAGAATTAACCATTTTTGGATGATGAACCAGCCTACATTTCTACTTCTCCAAATAATTTTTCAGTAATTCATCTGACGCTCAGAAGGTTTAAAAGATAATTATTATTTTCCAATCTTTCAAAACCACTACAAGAAAAATTCAATTAGTCCAAAAGTTGATAAAAAAAATCAATTAGTCCAAAACTTTACAAGAAAAAATCAGTTAGTCCAAAAGATTTTCCCCGCAAACCCTCCCGACTCCTCTACATCCACTTAGCTCTTCATAAAAATACCAGCTTCCTCTGTAGAAAAAATATTCCTATTAAATGAGAGAAAACAAGAAACTTTCATTGAATTAGTTGAATTTTCAGCAGAAATCTTTGCAGCTTGAAATGCTCAATAAAGCCTGCATCAACATTAACATGATTGTATGTAATAATTTATTATTTATATAAATTGTAGAATGATGGCTCCATCAAATGGTGAAGACGATCAACTATCAGGTGACGATGAGCCACAGTTATCGACTGAAACACTTCTTGCGCTGCAAGAATTCTATGCAGAACAACAAGAACGAGAAAAACGCTTACAGAACCAAATCGAAGAAAATGGCTCTAATGCTGCGAATATCTCCAACTTTGATGAGAATTGGGTATGTGTATGATTTTTAAGTTTTATGACAGTACTAGCCGTCAGGCTCGCTTCGCTCGCCATATCGGTCTAGCCAGGGGGCTCCGCCCCCTGGACCCCCGACTGGATCGTCCAAGAATGAGATCAGCAGGGTCGCTTCGCTCGCCTGCATTTTTGATTTGTAGGGCGATCATATGTTAGGACGATCCAGTCGGGGGTCCAGACTAAACGTCTGACTAAACGGATATGGCGAGCGAAGCGAGCCTGACGGCTAGTAATATAATTTTCCCAGGAATAGCTCTGATTGAAGTAGCAGTGCCCAATCAATTTTTGCAATCAATAAAATAATGCATTTCAATCTTCAACTTGGTGCCAACCTAACAAAGTCAACTCAAACTTAATGCCAACCTGACAAAATTATTAATTTAGTTGCCAGTTAACAACTGTTTCGAAGAGGTACTCTCTAGATCTAGATTATAGTTCCATATTAACATTTTATGGTATGGACATTTTTCAATTATAATTAAGAGAATAAGAGAATAATTATAATTAAGAGAATAAGAAGAATATACATGCTAAAAGACGAACTTTAAACCCTTAAAAACCACCCTTAGAGTTGAAATATTGCCAAAAGATGTCTTAGTGCGCCTCTAAAGGGCCAACTGAACATACCTACCAAATTTGAACGTTTTTGGTCGGGTAGATTTTTAGTTCTGCGAGTGAGTGAGTCAGTCAGTCAGTCAGTGAGTGCCATTTCGCTTTCATATATTATATAAAAGAAAGATATTACCAAATGGATATCTGGAGATATATATATTTTTTTTATCATTAATAAGTATAATACATGCCTTATTCCTTCAACATAAAACCCGCCGGCCGGGTTGGTCTACAGTGGTAAGGAGCGTTACAAACTTCGGTCTGCTAGCGCCGCTTGCATCGGTGGGCTCAAATCCCACCGATGGCATGGACGTAGATCATCTCATCAATCCACCATCACCCACTCACAAGCAAAAAGTTTATGTGGGCATCATCCGCAATAAAAAAGACTTGATATTTTTCATCTTCTTAAATTCTAATGATAAGGATAAAAGATAAACAAACATAAGCAATTCACAATAATATGCCAACAAGTAGATCAACATGGTATGTTAATAAAACCCCTCACAGTTACAGAGATTGAACAATATTAGACTACTGCAAGTCTTATTTCAATCACCTAGAAATATTTGTTATTATACTAATGTATATATAGTGTCCATCTTATCAGCTTTTGAAATTCGCCTTTAATTCGTCGCCTTGATATGTATTTTATTGCAGCAACTGAGTCAGTTTTGGTACGATGAAGAAACAGCCAATACGCTGGCCAATGAAGCGTGCAGGGCTGCTGGCAGCAATGCATCAATTGCGCTCGTCTCATGTCCCACTTTGTACTCTTTGGTCAAGAACAGCAAAAGTAGAAATCAGACAACTTCAGGTAATTATTCTTTCGGTTTTTTTTTCATTTCAATTACCATCAGATCGCTATCTATTCTAAGTTATGAAAAACAGATAAATATTATTTATAAGCATCCCCTAAAAATCTGGGTCCTTATAAAACACTGGCGCTCAACCTCTCCTTTGTAATCGTCTCCCCTAATGGATCAGACATAATTATGCCAATGCCAGTTTCAAATGTAAGTTCAAAATTAAGGCTGTGCAAAGGCTAAACATAAACTTTCTACTGGTGATATTTTTAAAAGTTTTTCGATTTCTATACTATCAAGCTATCAAAATGAAATAGTTTTCTCAGGATTTTTTTTTATCTTTACTTTCTGAGATATGAGCGCCTAAAGTTTGGTTTTGAGACAGAACATTTCTAATTCGGTGAGAGATAATCCATGAAATTTAGAGGATGAATTCTTCATGGTATTGCTGCTTGAATTAAACAAAAAATTGACAAAAATATGAATTTTTGAGAAAGTTATTCATTTACAAAAAAATGAGCAAAAGTAACTCAGCTAATAGTTATTTTTGGTAAATTGATATTTTTGTGTTATTCAATCTACAATACCGCGAAGAATTCATCCTCTGAATTTCATGGATTAATCTCTTACCAAAACTTTCAAAAGATACGGAAAAATCTTATTGTAATGTTTTCTAAAAGCTCTCTATTGCTACATTGTCAAATTGTCTACTGGTGAATTGTTTCAGTCAGCTTACTGGAATACGATCGACGATTTGCTGCTTATGGGACAGATTACATATTCTATGACTACCAGTCTCCATTAGATTTGCCCAAACAATTGGAGCACCAATTTGATGTGGTGATTGCTGATCCTCCCTTCCTATCTGAAGAGTGTCTACAGAAGACGGCTCAAACAGTGCGATTCTTATCAAAGGACAAAATTGTGCTCTGTACAGGTGAGAAAGAGGTCAATACTTGCCACACCCTTAATGTAAACCAAAAACGTGATAAAATGTTACGTATGTCTTTTTAATATTTAAACAAAAATTTGCGCATATCTGATGCGTTTCGAAGTGACAGAAAAGATAACTCTGTCCTATTGACGTGATAGATACTCTAGGATTTGATTCTGATGGTCCAGGCATTCATTTGAGGACCAGATCCAAATTCCTTTGAGTAGAATATTTTTGCAATGAAGTTTCATGTCAAACCAATTACTCATCAATTATTGGCCTATTCTCCAGGTAAATGAAATAGTCCGATTATTTCCGTTCATTTCTCAAATTCATCTAAATAATCTGTAATTGCTCAGAACTGTGCTTTCTAAAGGCTAAAAGATGCTCAAACTGGTCTGATAGAACTAGAATGCGTGAAATGGAGAGATATTTTGATTGTAATTATACCAGATTTTGAAATCCAATACATTTTTAATTTTTACTCTAGCCCTTGGTAGGCCTAATACATCAAAATCGGACTGTTTTTTCAGACGATAAGTTTAAACATCTTGACCAGTATTCATTTATTCCTTCCTAGTAGCCTAAGTGCGAAGTTGAAGAAAAATAAATTTTCAATTTTTATTCTAGTATATAAATTGTTTTTTTTAAATTTCAATTTTTAATTTAAATTAGAATAATTCTAATTATGCCTGGTTTTGGATTTTAGAACTCTTATTTAACTTAATAAGCCATTGAAGTTCAAGCTGTCAAATCTCTTGAAACATTACTAAGTTGTGGTAATTCCTATCATCTATTATTCTTATTTTTATGTCATACACGGTACTGCATTATAATATGTAATCAATTTTGTTCAAATATTATAACATGAAATTAAGTTTTATCAAAGGGTTTAGTAATTAGAAACGAGTTTCTCAAATTCATAATCCTTCAAAATAATATATATATACTTTTTATTAACTAATCAACTCCTTTTTTGTAAATGACAGGAGCTATCATGGAAGAGTTGGCTTGCTCACTACTCAATCTACGCAGATGCTCATTCACACCGAAACACAAAAACAATCTTGCTAATGAATTTGCTTGTTTCTCCAATTATGATTTTGACAATTTTGTAAATAAAAATGAAACATAATATTCTTTCCTCTTTTTGTCAGTGAATTTGTTAAATATTTACAAATATATACTGAATACTAAAAAATATATGTAATGTTATAAATAAATGTACATTATCTATCTTATTTTGATCCTTCAGTATTGTTGATGAAAATAATGTATTATCACAACTGCAAGTATTAGATCTAAATATTATATTCGAAAAGGGGGCTGTAATTGTCTCAACTTTGCCACATTAGGCTACTTGTAATGATTAACGTGTAAAAATAAAGGCATTTATTTATGGCTTTGCCATAAAATGATTTCATTTGTGCGTAATTAACGGTTCAATATATAGGCCTACAGTGTTTTTATACTTTTCCATTTTTTCTCATGTTTTTTCTTTTGTTTATTGTCTCCTGATACGAATAAGAATATTGATGATGGAAAAAATGTATGTTTCAAGTTTTTGAAGTTGAATAAATAATGGGAAGAGCAGTCGAAATGAGATGATTCTCTCGAACATCATTGTTTGGTTAATTCTAAACACTGGTGGTAAAAGCAATCCGATATCTCTCACAATAACTGAAATGACAAGCAATATAAAAATTTCTGTCGTTAATGACCGCCATCTTGTATTTTTCGTTGTTTCCATTATCAATATCCTTATTCGTCTTGTTGTAACGAAGAGATTGAGACCATTTGCAAGACTCTATCTTGAAGTAGTCTTGAGAAAATGGATTTTATATTTCTAGCTTGTTACCTCATGCATATGGAAAAACGCACCAGAAATCATGCAGGGTTTTCTTTGGAAAGCGCTGGAGAACTCATTTTTTTGACGTACAGCGCATAAAGATATATCGTTCCAAAGTTGAAAAAACGCTCTAAATTTCATAGATTAGAAATTTCTCTGTATCTGGGTTATGACCTTGAGGTTGTGAATGAAAGACATACATAATTTCGCTCCTGGTTTTGGAAGATTTTGTGTATAAATAGTCAGGATAAGTACAAATTTTGTATTAATTTCATTATTAATTGTTTCTTGATCACGTTTTATCATTTTGTTTTAGATTTTAATTCTTAATTCTATTTTATAAGCCAAACATCGTTTAGAGGTTATTTTGAGGTTAGGTTTTCGAGATTTAAAAATAAACGTAGATAGTTTACTTGACTAAAATTATAACCAAATTAAAATCCTATCATTTATAAATCAATTATTATTATTGCAAGTAATATAATTTCTTAGATAGGAAGATGAGCTCAAGTAGAACACCGAAGGTTATTAATAGAAATGTACACATAGCGGGAGTACTTACGCGTCCCAAAACCAAAATTCAAAAACGCCAAAACCAAAAACCCCATTTCTCAAACTACTTTAGCCGAAAAAGTTGCTCAACTACAAAGTAGCCACACTAATTTAAAAACCAATTAGAAGTAACTCTAAAAACGTCTGAGGAAGAAAGGTTAGGGATGGTAGAAGAAATTAAATCTTTGGAACTGATTATAAAATTACAAGATGAAGACCATAAAAAAGAAATATAAATCTAAAAAATCAATGTAGTCTAATGTCGGAGGAAATAAAGAAACTAAAATCTAAATTTGATAATACTAAATGTATGATAGAACCTCCGTCCAAATGCAAAAAAATAGAATCTAACCTAAATGATGGGAAATGCTCTGAAAATGGTCGAAATAAAACGTACAGTGAGGTTTTGAAGACAGCAACCAAAAATATAGCTGAGGGAATAAAGATAGGAAAGGGAGAGTTCTGCTACTGACGTCCAGTCATGGACGTGATTGCAGTGATCTCCTTGATAAAAGATTGAAAATAAATTTGATGTCCAATGTTTTTTCAAGCCAAGTGCATCAATTAATGCAGTTGTAGAGTCAGCTAGGGAACAAACTAAAGACTTTGATGAAAATGACTATCTAATTGTACTGGGTGGCTCAAATAATATAAATGAACCTAACTTGAATCATCTTCCTCAAGTAACAGAAAAAATCAAGGAAATTGTGCCACTCAGCAAAAAAACAAACTTAATAATAAGTACTATTCCTAATAGGTTTGATAGGCCAGAATTAAATGAAGCAATCAATTCGACAAACAAATCAATCCATAATACAATCAACAGCCTAAAAAATAAGAATTCTAAACAACTGGGGATTTGTTTTCTAAATGAAAGGCTGAAAAGACA
Source organism: Nilaparvata lugens (assembly GCF_014356525.2). Classification (NCBI taxonomy): domain Eukaryota; kingdom Metazoa; phylum Arthropoda; class Insecta; order Hemiptera; family Delphacidae; genus Nilaparvata; species Nilaparvata lugens. The sequence continues at coordinate 72,703,057 of NC_052505.1, read as the reverse complement.
TAACTTCACTAATCATGGGTTGCATCTAAATCGATCTGGCAAAGTAATCTTTTGTAATAGATTGGCAGAGCTGATTGAAAGCCGTTTGCAATCCTCTGGTTTAAAAACAGTCAAAAAAACAAATAACGATTTTTTAGTAAATTGGCTCAAAACAGGGAAAGGGAAATAGCTACAAATGCTAGAGATAGAGTAGCACAAGATGGTAAGGTTTTTAGTATTTATCATCAAAATATTCAGTATCTTCGCAACAAAATTGACAGATTAGAAGTATTTCTTAACAGGAGGATCCTGACATTGTTATTTTCACAGAGCATGGCTTAAAAATAAAGGAATAAATCAAGTTAGGATTCCAGGCTATTCACTGAGATCAGAATTTTGTAGAATAGCTCATAGAAGTGGTGGTGTATGTATATTCACTAGCAATGCTAAACATACCCAAACTTATGAACTGGATTTTGTTAAGAGATTTTCTGTTGAGATGGATTTAGAGGTGACGGGACTAAGGTTAAAAATTGATGATCGATTTGAGGTAGCAGTGTTAGGTATCTATAGGTCACCAAATGGAGACTGGCAAAAATTTTGTGAGCTGCTCCATACACTTTTGGAAATTACAACCGCTCGTTTCACAAATGTTATAGTAGTAGGAGATTTCAATACCGATTTTGCCAGGCAGGATAAAATGACAGAGGATATTAGAGATATTATTAATATGAATAATTTAGAATTAAGGTCCACGAATATACAAGAGTAACTCGAACTTCACAGACAATTATTGATAATATCCTCACAAATATAGAAGGTTGTAATGTCAGGTTAGGTAGGCTCAGATCTATCAGATCATAACTATCAAATTTTAGATGTTAAGTTGCAGGGCCAGAATCCAAGCAGAAAAAAAAACTTTTGTGAAAGAAATTCAGCAATATGAGCTAGGAAATATTAATTGTTTGAAGCAGGAACTGCTTCAAGAAAATTGGAGTAGTGTTTATAACAGTTGTAACCTAAATTACAAATATAAGCAATTCATTGATACTCTAAGATTTCACATTAGTGTATGCTGTCCAATAAAAAAAGTCAAAGTAAAAAGTAAATTAAACAAGTAGATGAATGGATAACTGAAGATATTTTACTCAAAGAAATATTGTTAGGGAAGCTTATGAGGAATTTAAATTAGTGAGGGATGTTCCGAGTGAAGTCAAATACAAATGTCTAAAGAAAAACTATGCAAAAGAAGTGAGGAAAGCTAAGTGTAAGAAAACAGCTGAAATATTAACAACTAGTACCAATTTTAACTCTGCTGTTTGGGAGGTAATTAATAGAAATAGGAGAGCAGCTCAAAAAGATACAGTTACTAATGTCCCTAGGATAATCGATGAACATGGAAATTATATGGATGATAGTATAGACATTTGTAACTTTTTCAATAAGTATTATCAACAGGTTGCATATAATCTCCAAAAGTCACTGAACACTAATACTTATAATACAACTACATTAAATGCTGAGCCAATTGAAAAGGTATTTAAATTTCATCCATTATCAAGAGATGAGTTGTCAAGATCATAATAAAAATTTGAATAACAAAAAAACAGTAGGATTGGATGGGGTCTCAAGCAAAATTTTAAAAGAATGTGAAAATGAATTACTGGACCCTTTATTGCATCTCCTTAATACTTCACTAGAGCAGGGTATTTTCCCTGATGATCTGAAACAAGGAAAAATTTTGCCAATTTTCAAGAGCGGTGATTCTGAAAGAGTTGAAAATTATAGACCCATTAGTATTCTAAATGTAATAAGTAAAATTTTTGAAAGAGTAGTTTTAATAGGCTATTGATGCACCTGGAAGAAATTAATTTCATATGTGATGAACAGCATGGGTTCCAGAAAGGGAAATCTACTAAGACTGCAATAGTATCCCTTGTTGAAAGACTAATAGATATAATAGATTCAGGTGAGAAGGCAGCCGCAATATTTCTTGATTTATCCAAAGCTTTTGATTGTGTGAACCATAGAATATTATTGGAAATACTAAAAACTGTAGGTGTGAATGGTATAGAACTAAAATGGTTTGAATCATATCTCATAGGTAGAAACCAGTGTGTTGAGCTTACCAAGGTGGATGGGAATGAAATAGTAAAAATTAAATCTCAAAAACTGGAGGTCCAGGCTGGAGTACCTCAAGGCTCAATTCTGGGTCCCTTACTGTTTCTGTTGTATGTGAACCAATTACCAAAAGAGTTAAAAGATCACAGAGCTCTGTTGTTTGCTGATGACACATCGCTTATCTTTAACATTATTTATTAGATAGTCCTAGAAAAATGTTTTTTGGGGCTTTTGAAGGCTATAACTAAAAAAATATGCGTTTTAGAGAAACATTTTATAGGAAAGAAATTGTAGAGGAAGATTTTCAAAATATTTTTGTCTAAAAAAACGGTTGAATATCTTGAACGGTTATTAAAATACACGCGATATAGCAAAACCCTGAAAATTTCGGCGGCCATCATGTTTCCGAGGTGTTTGCCTGTGATTTCGACTTATCATCATCATCACGATCCTTATTATGCTGGAGCTAACGAAGAAATTGAGACATCTTCCACGGCTGTTACTCAAAAATGACCACGGAGTGCCTTATTCATGACATTTGCGCCTGGACTAATAATTGTTGTTATGATATTGTCAAGTCAAGGTAACTTCAATATCAACTGTGCAGGTGTCCAATTGTTGGAGAAAATTTTTCACGCGGGAATGAGCCAGCTGTTCTAGCGCTGTTTTTTGTGTTGTGCTATCAATCTGTTGATGATAAGTTGAAGGTGAAGGCATCGCCTTATCTTATCCACCTGTCACTTCCACGTGGAACGGCTGATATAACGTAACTAACGGCATTGTTTATTTCTTCTATCTCGTAGTATAGTTAAAGAATGTACAGTATAATTTCTATTATGAACTGTATAATAAAAATCTCAAGCTACTGAATTCTTCCCTGCAGTACGGAGTCTGGGAAATTCAGTTTGATTAAAACAACGACGAGCAAGGGCAACCCGGCGCTATTAGTTGACTCGTTCAAATACCGAGAAGCGGGACCTGTATCCTCGGGTGGAATTGTTTGGAGATGCTTAGCTAGAAATTGCAATGCTATTGTAAGGACGGACGCTAAAATTGTCATTCTTAAGAGTAGAATGGGAACACATAATCATGAGAAAATGATCATGGATACGCCTCCTTCTGCATCTAGATTTCATAGCCTAAAAACACTAAATTCGTCAATCACAAGTGAAACACCAACAAGTTCAATGAACAGTCTACCGAAAAATTTGACTCCACATTTGGATATATCAGCAAAATCAGATGGCGAGCTTTCTGAGTCGTTGCTGGAGGAGGAGACTGCATTGGATAACAGCCTGAGAGTGATAAAATCGGCGGCTACTGAACTAAAAGTGAAGGACTCTTCTTCGGAGTGCTGTCCACATCTAAGGCAGGAGATTCATAAACTTCGGGAGGTTCTCGACAAACGTTTAATAGAGTGGGAGGCAGCTGTGGATCGTGCTGCTGACATGGAGAGTAACCTAAATGATTTCAGAGCAAAATGTTTCTTGCAATACTCAAAGTACTGATTTAGGTAGTATAGAATCATCTGTAAAATTTTCTGTTGATGGAAATTCTTTTTCCCTAAAAGAGAAAATTGAACATCAGAAGTTACAAATTGAAGGTTTAAATTATCAAATAAAGAGAATGTTAATTTCAATTGAAAAATTGGAAGAATATAATCGTTCTCTTCAAAACATAATATCTCAAAATGCTTCAAGACTAAATCGCTTGGGTCCCAAGATCAAACCAATATCAAATAGATCATATGCCTCAGTAACTGGAAAAAATGGAACATTTCAAAGAAATATTGTGAATAATTCACGGGGTAGTGTCTATTTGTGGGCTGATAGTCAGGGGAGAAAAATGAGAGATCTGATTTGGGAGAGACTGCCGGTGGGCTACACATGTGATGCATACGTTGCACCAGGAGCAACATTTGAAATAATTTCGAATGAAATGCTTTCTTGTAGTAGACGTCATAATCTGGGTGTAAACGATTGGGTAATAGTTATGGCGGACACTAATAGTGTGTCTTAACAGGTTCAAAAATAGCTATATTGAAAGTTACATTTGTAAGTTGAGTAATCTAGTATACTTATATGGGAATTGTAATTTAATACTGTTAACTGTACCGTATAGGTATGATTTAATTTTCAATTCGGTTGAGAATGAAATGATTGATTCACTTAACAATGAAATTCGTTCATTGTGCAATAAAAATAATATTCATCTAATAGATATATGGTATCTTGATCCTTCCAGCTATACTAAAAATGGACTGCATATCAATAAAAAAGGAAAACAGAATTTGAGCAAAAAAATAGCTGCATTAATTGGAGAGAGTGACAGAGTAAAACCAAATATGAATAACTTTGTTGTCCCTAAAAGTATTAATTGTGCACTTAGTCATGAAAAGCATTCTACAGGAAAACCTATTGACAGTCAGAGCAATGTGCAATCTTCTCTGATAATTGATGAAACTTTAGGATCTGCTAACGATTCTAGTAACTTTGACAACCCTCCTGTTGCTCTAAATTCGTCATTAGTGCAGCATTTAAATTAATAGCACATGACAAAGATGCTTCAAGCATATCTGCTGTAGATTTACTATTAAGGAATCCTACCCAGAGGGTTTGATATTGTTATGATTTCAAATTCTGTAACTAATAGTTCGTGTAATATAACTAGGTATGTGATGATTATAACAACGAAAAAGTTAATTTTTTTCCTGGAATGTACAGGGTATTTGTAATAAATTTAACCATTTGTCTCTAATTTGTACTAATTACAATATAAAAATTCTTATGATATCCGAGAATTGGATTAATAATACTAATTTGGATTTTAGATATCTGCCTGGATTTAAAACTGCCTCTGGTTTTTGTAGATCAGATCGTACAAGGAGTGGAGCAGCAATTTTTGTTCATGATCAACTAGAATTTAGGACTCTTGATAATATTAGAGACATGTCAATTGAAATGGTATGCAAAGTTGCCGCAATTGAACTTATAAGAAATAAAATCATAATTTTGTCAGTTTATAGGCCATATAATAGAAGTGTGAGTTATTTTAATGATTTTTATCGTGCTTTTATAATGTATTTAGTGTTGTGTTTAAAAGTGGTTACAATCTGGTGATTGGCGGTGATTTTAATTTAAATTTGATAGGTCAGGATTGACCTGTAAAAAACAATTAAAACAATCAAGATTGTTTTAACAACGACTTACTCAACTTGTTTGAATGCTTTGGTTTGAGTGTAACAATAAGGGATATTGCGAGACCTGGTCTTGATGGAGTTTCAAATGGATTGTGTATAGATAACATTTTAACTGATATTCATAATAGTCTATGGTCATCTGAAATCATTCACACTCTTTTTTCTGATCATGATGGAATTCTGTTAAGGCTTTATTTAAATAATAGGAATGTTAAAAATACTGCAAATAATAAGTTTAGATTAATAAATTATGATAATGCTAGAATTTTTGTCACTTACCTTGAATTCCATTAATTTGCTGGAGGTCTACTCCATACTAAATTATAATGATAAATACAATGAATTTTTCGAACTTTTCATGAGAGCTGTAAATGGTTCTTTTCAATTGAAATCTGTAAAATCTAATAATTGCAAACAAAACAGTGAGTGGTATGATAGTAGTCTTAAAGCATTGAAGGTCAAATGCGATGGCCTTTATCATTTGTATAAAACCTTCAGAACACCTGAGTTGCTCTCCCTCTATAAATAATCTGGAAAGTTGTACAGGCTTGAAATAAAGAAGACAAGAATTTTGTATCATAATGCAATTATAAGTAGTTCTATTAATAAGAGTAGGGCTGCTATATGGAAAATTGTAAATAGTTTAATAAAATATAAATGTAGTAATAGAACTCAAGTTGATGACATAACCTCTGAGGTCTTTAACAATTTCTTTGTTGAACATATTTCGCAGTTGAGCCAAGATATACCTGTTAGTGTTGAAAATACAGCTTTTTATTATAGTAAGTTGACACGACCAAGTGTGAATTTCTCTTTTAAGCAATTGACTGTTGAAAAAGTTTTCCATACAATTTTAGGTTTAAATAATAATAAGTGTATGGATATTTATGGACTATGCTTCGATTCTGAAAATAGCAGCGGATAAAATAAGTGAGATACTGGCTTTTTCATTTAATGATTGTATTATTGCTGGTTTTCTGCATCCTGAAAAGTTAAAAAATGTAAAAGTTTTGCCTATACATAAAAAGGGTTCTAGAAAGGAGAAAAGTAACTTTAGACCAATTGCTATTGTACCTGTTTTCTCCAAGGTTTTTGAGACTTTGATTAATGAACAGATGTCATCTTATTTTTAGTCCAACTGTAAAATCTGACAAAGCATTTATTGTAACGGTTCCACTTGTTACTCGTTCCGCTACTACGCTACTACGTAGACATCATGTCGTCATTTTCCGTCTGCGCTGTCCGGTGACGTCACAGTCACGGTTCTACGGCACTGCTATAATCAAGTTGGTTTCCTATATTATTCGTCGTGTTATTTGTCGTTTCAATTTTAATATTTGTACTATTCGATTTTTTGGAATTTATTTTGTCTTTAGGCATCTTACTTTCTAGATATTTGCTACTTTTTCACCAAACGTTTGTAAACGTTTTATGTACGTGGCTGACATTTCCGCTTTCCTTTTGTTGCTAGAGCGTCGGTCTGTCTTCTTGTCTTTCAATGGTTCCTAGTCGGTGAGTGCACTTACGCTCCCGGTCTAAACTTTTTCATCCAAATTCATCTAGTTTACAGAACGTTTTTAAAAGTGAATTATTCTTTCAAATTAATTCGTTTATTCTATTCTTCAATTGTGTTTCAATTATTCATCGATTTCTTCACTTATTTACGCTGATAAACTTTGTCAAGATTGCAACCTCGTGTGGGCATCTTCGCCATTCTTCTGATCTACGGAACGTTTTTAAAAAGTGAATTATTCTTTCAAATTTACTCGTTTATTCTATTCTTCAATTGTGATTCAATTATTCATCGATTTCTTCACATATTTACGCTGATAAACTTTGTCATGATCACAACCTCGTGTGGGCGTTTATTGCCATTCTTCTAACAATTGGCTTCACCTCTTGAAACTCAAACTTTCAAGTTCATCATCTCTACCGTTTGGAAATCAATCTAAAAATTCCACAACTTGAAAGTCGGATTATTTGTTTGGAATTCTACATGTTCCTGCTCACACTTCCACTGGGGGATTTGCCTGCTGTGGTGGACGCTTCCATTCTTGTCATCGCATGGCCAGATCACATCGTCGCTTGCTGATGTCCTGTTCTTTTGGGTACTGCAGATTCCTTGCCTGTCTGCCTGGCTGCATCTCTTCTTCAAAATTTTATTCAGATTACGTAAATCGTTCTATTCAATTTTCATTTACGCATGTATTACATAATTGTTCATAAAATGCTACAGTGTTTCGATAATGGACCACGCTCTCTATTTCTAAGTCAAACAGTTTTATGTGCATTTATACAATTTTTGTAGCTATCATTCAACTTTTTCGGCAATTAAAAACATTTAATTGTCCATACATTTGGTAATCGAGCCTATTTTCATGAATTCAATATATTACAGTGCATGTCTCATTGAGAGCACTGTCCTACATAATGTCAAGGTTATAATATGTACTTCATTCAATTTTGATAGCTACCCTTGGCTGTACAAGCGTACTAATGTCGACCAAGACATGCAATTTTTTAATAGCTACCCTTAGCTCTTAAGTGTAATTTTAAGGCCACTGACGCCTATTAATTGTTCTATTGATGTCTATCTTGACATTCAATTCATTGAAGGCCCATGTCGCCTGTATTTAACTTGGACAATCTTTACATTGTATTTAATAGCTACCCTTAGCTCTTAAGTGTTATTTTTAGGCCACTGACGCCTATTAATTGTTCTATTGATGTCTATCTTGACATTCAATTCACTGAGGCCACCGACGCCTATTAATTGTTCTATTGATGTCTATCTTGACATTCAATTCACTGAGGCCACCGACGCCTATTAATTGTTCTATTGATGTCTATCTTGACATTCAATTCACTGAGGCCACCGACGCCTATTAATTGATCTATTGATGTCTATCTTGACATTCAATTCATTGAAGGCCTATGTCACCTGTATTTAACTTGGACAATCTTTACATTGTATTTAATAGCTACCCTTATCTCTTAAGTGTCATTTTAAGGCCACTGACGCCTATTAATTGTTCTATTGATGTCTATCTTGACATTCAATTCACTGAGGCCACCGACGCCTATTAATTGTTCTATTGATGTCTATCTTGACATTCAATTCACTGAGGCCACCGACGCCTATTAATTGTTCTATTGATGTCTAACTTGACATTTAATTTACTGAAGGCCTATGCCGCCTATATTACTGTATTCTATTTGTTGAGCACTATCTACAGCTCATTGTCATTTATTACTATTCCTTTTGTAAATCATTAAGATTTAATTTTGCAGCAATAACTTTTTCATTATAGCACTCAATCTATATTCGCAATTCAGGTATCATTTATAATATCTTTTCGATTATTGTCAGGCTTCAATGGTCATTAATGTCATTGACCTAATTTCATTTAAATTTTGTATTTCTCTAACGTTTTTTTATTACATGTTGTAATTATCCCAAGATTTTTCGACTCAATCTACTTACAATTGATTTTGTATGTGGCCATCTGCCTATTATTATTTTATTATTATTAAATCTCATCTTGTTGACTCATTTGGTCTTTTATTGGCGTACTTACCACACTTCAAGCTATCAGTATTTTTATGCACAGAATTCAAAGATTTATTTGTAGGTATTAATACCAACTATCATTCACAGTCCACTGCCCTGACTTTGGATTCTGTCACCAACAATATATTCACACATAAGCAATTTGGTTTCAGGGCTGGTAGAAGCACAAATGATCCTATTGTTGGTGTTGTTATGTGGTTATAAGCAACATGGAGTCGGGTGATTCTGTGGGTCTGAGGTCATACGATTGTTCAACTCCACATTTTGGGAGATAAACTGGGTTTCTATGGCTTTACACTAGGCGCAGTGCGACTTGTTTTATCATATTTGACTGACATGAATCAGTTTGCATACAAGGATGCGGTTTTGTCAAATAGCAAATTGGTAGAGTTTGGCATGCGTCAGGGCTCTATTTTAGGCCCTATTCTCTTCAACATCTATATAAATGATTTGCCGATTAATATTGATTGAAACAGTCTGGATGGTTTATCTGTTTGCTGATGAATTTGGCTTAAATAGTTATTTGTATATCTAGAGTGAAAAGTACTGTTTTTCTCCCTGATGAGAGGAAAGTTTGAAGCCCGAGGTGAAGCTGACAGCAACAATTTTCCTAAGGGAGAAAAAACATTTTTCCTCCACCTACTGTAGTACTTACTTTACTCCCTGAAACATAATACTAAAGTGTCACTTTTTCCCTCTCGGTAGTAAAAAACAGAAAAACTCCCTAGGGAGGAAACGTGACTCCATTTAAATAACATGGGGAAGCATCTCTATTTTAAAAACTTACATTGTAATAGGTAAGAAGGTCTAAGCTCAGATGAGGAATCATATAGAGTAGTCATTAAACCAACTAAATTCAATACCTCAACCAGACATTTGATCAATATATGAAATTTATGTTTGTATGTTAAAATTATTACAAACTTCATATCACTATACTAAAAAAATCTATATTTTTTATATTCCATGCTATTCAAAATACCAGCCAACGAATATTCCTTATTAACTAATCAAATTTGAAACGGGAACTTCATCATTCAGCGGAGAACTGTGATTACAAGCCTTTTTAGATTATGTTGTAACACATTGTTTGGTCACGTACGTTTTTAAAATTATTTTATTTGCAGTTTTTATAAAAATGTAGGTGGAGGAAAAATGTTGTGTATATCATGAGTGAAAAATGTTTTTTCTCCCTCAGGAAAATTGTTGCCCTCGGCTTCGCCTTGGGCTTCAAATTTTTCCCTCAGGGGGAAAAACAGCACTTTTCACTCTAGATATACAAATAACTATTTCACTCGTCATATATACAACATTTTTCCTCCACCTGGATTTCTATAAAGGCTGCAAATCAAAATTTTTAAAAACGAACGTGACCAAACAATGTGCTACAACATAATCTAAAAAGTAAACAGAAACAGCTGGCTTGTAATCACAGTTCTCCGCCGACAGCGCTATCTGTCGGCAAAAGTTGTAACAACAATGGCCGCCACAACCACAGCTATGATGAAGTTCGCCCGTTTCAAATTTAATAGGTTAATGAGGAATATTCGTTGGCTGGTATTTTGAATAACATGGAATAAAAAAAAAATATTATACATTTTTTTAGTATAGTGAATAGAAGTTTGTAATAATTTTAGCATACAAACATAAATTTCATATATTGATCAAATGTCTGGTTGAGGTATTGAATTTAGTTGGTTTAATGACTACTCTATATGCTTCCTCATCTGAGCTTAGACCTTCTGACCTATTTCAAATGTACGTTTTTAAAATAGAGATGCTTCCCATGTTATTTAAATGGAGTTACTTTACGCTCTAGGGAGTTTTCCTGTTTTTTCCTCCCGAGAGCGAAAAAGTGACACTCTAGTATTATGTTACAGGGAGTAAAGTAAGCACTTTAGACAGGAGGTGGAGGAAAAATTAATTGCCCATCCGAGTTTGATCTTGAAAGAGAACGAAACCATAGTTATTTTATTCTAAAGGACTGGTGTGCTTGTGCAGCTAATAATCTGTCTCTTAATGATGACAAAACCTCTGATATAATTTTCAATTTCAGAAAGCAGAAGGATGCTACACCACTCAAGTTTCTAGGTGTTATGATTGATTCATTGTCTGTCATGGGAGGCGCACATTGATTTTTTGTCAGTTAAACTCTCTAAAGGCCTGTATATGGTTCGCAGACTATGTGTAACTGTTGATAGGCCTGTGCTGATGAATATCTATTACGCACACATTCAGAGTCTCCTATCATATGGAATTATGCTTTGGGCTAATAGTGTTAAAGCCAATTCAATCTTTGTCCTTCAGAAGAAGGCTATTAGAATCATATGTAATTTGCCTTTCAATGCTCATTGTAGACCACATTTCATAGAACATGAATTGCTGACATTGCCATCAATGTATGTTTTTAATATTTTATGTTGTGTACAAAAAAATTTGGATAAATATGATACAAACCAACCCCATAGTTTAAATACACGAAACATGGTTATTTAGTGAGTTTTATTTTTTCATCCTGCATCAAGCGTTTGATATGATGATACTATATAAATCCTAATAATAATAACAAGGAAAAGTGGTACATTTAATTATGAAAATTAATCAGAAATTAAATTCAAGGATATGACATTTAATGTTGATTATTCTAATCTACTAGCATTACATTGGCTTCTTGTGATCGGTAACTAACGATAAGAAGACAATAACAATTTAATCCCAATATAAGGGAAAGATATTATAAACATTTTTCTCCGCAAATGAGAATTATTGCTAATTGTACCATTATAGCACTAGCACTCACTAAATGTTGGGTTCAACATTATTATTCCAGTTGGAATGGGCAGAGAAGGTTATCTTATCACTGACAATTATAAATACCCAAACTCTTGTTCTAGTATTTTTATTGTTTGAGTCTTAACCACCAGTATTTCCTTTTCTGTATAACCTTAATTGATTTGAATTATTTTAATTTTTTTCATCATTTTTCAAAATTATTTTCTTCTTAGATCAGGTCGATTTGAGATCAAACAAAAACGGGTCGATGGGCCATAAACTGATTTGTAATCGGCCCGGTATGATTTTGAACGCATGGTTCGATTACACATCATTTTGATGTACGATAAATCGACTCTCCAGTTCATTTCAAACAAGAACGGTCCATCGAACTGATCCGACCTTTTATGATATTTTACAAATACTTATTCATTTGGTTCATCGAACCGCTTTTACTAATTAATATTCATGAAAAATTTATGTTGGGTTGATAGTAAATCGAGCCAAATGCTTAGGAGAACTCATATGTAAGAGGTTCGATAGGCCATAGAACCTCCTGTATTTTTATATATCATAAGGAGGGTCGATGGACCATCGATTTTATGTATAATAGAGCCTCCCTCCGATGAAAAATCTAACAGATTTATGTAGATTATAAGTGAATGGACTTCCTTCCTCATAAGAGAAATATATTATAAGTTGAGGTTTGATTAATATCAATAGGAAAAAAAGACAATAATTATAGTTCAATAATTTATTATATCAACAAATATGCAACTCATCAGCAAGAAATAGAAGTGAGAGTTTACATTTTAGTTTATTTATTCAATATAATAATGTATTTGTAACATGGGAAAACAAATGAAAATTGGAAAATGGCACTGAAGTATGCAGTATTTAAAATATATATTATTTACAATACATTTTTCATAAATATATAAAACATTAATTAAAACCTTAAATAATGGTATTGAACTTGCTTTTGGTTCTATAATAACGTAATAAAATCTGATAAGAACAAATTTAAGGGAATAATAAAGAAATCACAAACTTTAATAAGGTTTAAATTTGAAGATATTTTATATAATAATTGTGGAATATGAAAGACATTTCCACTACAGTATTCATAGATACTGCAGTAAAATAAAATAGAATTGTTTCAAATTATATCAACGTTATACTAGTATATTTCTAGATATAAGAGGAAAGAAATCGCAAAGTTTAGAAAATCTGTACCATTAGAGCATGCCAGCAGAAGAATGAAAAGTAGCCTATATATTTGACTAGATGAGATTGCACGAACGAGGGTGCCATCGAAATTTATATAAATATATAATAAAATTCCAATTCTTATTCATACGAATCTCAATTTTGTATATATCATATTAGTTTTCCATTTCCAGTCACTTGGCTAAAACAAATCCAATAACAAAATACATCAAAATATATTAACATGATTAATAAATATTGCGTCAATCTTCATCATACTACTTTTATTAAGTCATCTTCATACTTACTGGCATCAATTGATGCTCTAAAGCTCTAATCATTTATTATTTCAATAGTATGATGACGCTATTAATTTCAAAGTTCGATTCAATCAAAATGATACAAAATATCGTTTGATATTTTGAAATATTGATACAAATTCTGATAAGCTAGAGCTAGACAATAAATGTTCACAAAAGAGGAGAAAAGATAATACATGTATTGCCATTGCCAAGAACAACTGAGAACAGTTGAGATGATCTGGAAACAGAAATAAACTTCTGCGTTCAAACGATTCATTTCGTCAAAGTTGATAACTTTATTATACCGTATTTTAAAGCTTTATAATGCTTAACCACTTTGATTATGTAAACAACTTTACAATCACTATATTACTCACATTATAAAAGGTACCAGAAAGAAATGACTTGCGAATAGTTCATTATTATTATATATGAATATGCACTTCTTATATAAATGAATAAATGTTTGGAAATTCATTGATAGATTGTGAATATAAAAAGTGGAGAGCTCCAATATTATTTATCTTTAGGACACATGTTCAAAGTAGAAGAGTTCCTAAACTAAACAAATTAAAAAGTACACTCATTTTTTTGTTATTTTATATACATAGGAATATTATATTGTTTTTAGGCTTTGTGTAACAACAAATGAATATAAAAATAATTAGTAGCAATAACTTTAATTCACTTGAACCAGACGAGGGAATCTAAGCTTCTTTAAAGAATTATATTAATGAACAGAAAAGTAATCCAATGTTAGAAGTAATATTGAACCCGAATCGCAGACCCAGTATGTTTTTATAAATTATTACAATACCTATAAACAATAATGCCAAAACAGAATATTCTTGAATTATCACGGGCTGTTGATTTCAAGATTTAACTGTGTCAATTACAAATTAATACAATGGCTTCAATATTCAACAATAAAATTAATAGAACTTTTGAAAGTTTTTAAAGGCGATTCCTTCAATGGCCTGTTTAAAACTGAATATAAATAATTACAACAGCACGTATGCGACAAGTGTGATAGACAATAAATTAAATTTAATTCTGCAGAAACTAAAATAATCATATTTTCAACTGAAATGTCTGTATCTGCTGCCCTGGAATTTTATTAATTTCAACTATTACAATCGAATGAAATGAGTACAATTTTCAAATTGCAGTCTTCTCAAAAATTATTCAATGAAATAACAAAAATTTTGTCACAGGACAAATTCGTAATCAACACTTTATGATCGGTTAGCATATAATTGAAAGTGTTAATTAATTTTCAATTATAATTTTTGACGAATACAAATTTTTAAATTGGATTAGGCCTCCAACTTACAAAACAAACCATCATTAATAAATAATATAAAAATCGTTGAATTAAGACATAGGTCAATAAATAATTAAGTACATTTTTTTCAATTAGAACTAGATTAACTAACATCATACTCAACAAAAATAATATAATAATTCATTCACCAAAAATTAACTTAACCGAAATATGTGATGTTGGGAAATATGTTGTTATTCATAGGTAGAAAAGTTTGAAAGCTTTTTGAGTTATCATACACTAATAATGTCAATGCTTACAATTGAAATTCAATCAACTTATACCTAAAATGATTTCAACATTTCTTAAAAAATCTATTCAACAATATATGTACAGTACACAATACCGTTCCAAGTTATGCATCCACTAATAAGATAATAGTTTTTCATCCTTATGCTTTCAAGAGAAACATTATTTACATTACTTAGATTTCCACGATAATATCATGAATAATATACAACTTTGATAATGAAATCAAGTGCTATAAAGCACTGTTGAAATTTTGAGTGATTTAATAATTAAATAGTTACAATTTCAAGCATGCTGTTCTAGATATTTATAGTGAGTAAACCGGTAAAATAACGACCAGATTATGCAGTGGCCAAATTTGCAAGTAGTTAAGCAACACATGAGATCTGGTTCAATTAAACAAGAATAACTTGATAAAGAGGCTCCATACAAGTAAATGTTGTTCTGCATGGGGTACCGGTAGTCCGGAACCTACTTATATTCTAAAACAGGAAAAATGACAATAACTGTACGATATTTAGAATGAGTTCAATAATAAATTTGGGGAAAATTAGTATAATTTCTATTCTTAGTAGTAATTGCATATGTTACTTGGAAAAATGTACACAATATTATTGAAATTCAATTCGCATATTGAAGATGAGGATGATAATTAGAAGATTATAATGATGATAATGATTGCATTAATATTAATCATGTCTCAAGTCAGCCGATCTGGAAAACACATAACTCGAAGAAAATCTCTACAATCGATTGATATATTATTTGATTAATTTCATTGTCCCATACTGATACAAGTACACACTGCTCCATTCACCCAGTAGTTGACATTCTGACAACAGCAAGTACCTGGCTCAGATTCACACCATGCACTCAAAACTGAGAGCGAAATTTACAAAAAAATCAACACAATTCTTTTTTTGATTTTCGATTGTGACCTATCTATGAGAGTAGTGACGTAATGGGTGATAAACAGCAGAATATCGATCAATGTTCGTTTGTGCTGCTGACTCTCAAACAAATGTCGAACGTTGTTGAATAAATATTTTGTCTCTGATTCAACCCATCAACTTTATTATCCCTTGTTTCCTAGATCGGAAAAACTGCTGGCTTCATATTTACAGCAAATATTCTTCACTTTGTACCCTCCCAACTCGCACATTTCTGTTTTTTATTTCTGATTATTCATACTAAATACATCTATTGTTTCACTAGCATCTTTCAATAAAAAACCTAATTTATAAAAAATACAAACTAAATTTCTTGACTTTGATACATATTATTCATTAGATAATTGCTATTTAATATTATTTTTCAATAGTAATTATTTTGAATATTATTTTCTTATCATTATTAATACAATAATGATGTTAAAACTCATTTTCACCTTTCTGATTATAACTAAATGGTGCAGGGTTTACTTATCTGTGGACGTATACAGACGTAACATCAATATGAGTCTTATCATATTAATTCATATTTATTATGTACCATCATGTATATAGATATCAATAGTTACATATCTACATACACATGACCATTGTATAGAATCTATTTGATGGAAAATATACAAAAGTTTTGGAAATATTAATGATATAAAAATGTTAGAATAATAGAAAAATAGTCACACAGTCAACAAGTGATTATTCTTAAAAACATGTAAAAGAATTTCATCTTCAGCAATCAATAACAATAACAAGATCTGTTAATTTTTCAATTATTCGATAACATATAGTGTTCACATTTTGTGTATTAAAGTATGTAAAACAAACAAGAGAACAAGGAATTGACAATTGGAAAAAGCAAACAAACTGTCCTTTGCACACAAATACAAATATTTATCTATTTTGTGATTATTAGATGAAAGCCTGTTTGCTAAAACAGTTTAAATCGACTATATAATCATCAGTTGAAAGGCTTTAGAAGTGTCGAAAGGTGTAAGTTACGAATAATGACTGCTGATAAACAACGAAAAAGTTGTTGCTTCTTTTCTCACATTTATCGTCAGGCAATTATTTGACTAACCAGAAACCTACACAAGGCATGGAAGGCAAGAGAGAGATTTCAAATGCATCGATAGAGTTATAGAATTGTCTAACAAAGAACATATTACAGTATCTAGATGAAATGTTGAAGCGCATACACACATTCACTCGGTGAGTAGTGGATTGGATTCGGTTGGAAATGGATTGCAACAGCATACACTCTTTATTTACACACATCGAAAAGATGAGCAAGGCGCTAACACGGCAGCATGAAAAGCTCTCTCTTCCATGTGGTCGAAGGGAAAATAGTTAACAATAACGATAGCATTATTATTATTCAGTAATATTATTATAATTAATTATTATGTAATACAATCTACAAGAGAAACTAACACTAAGTCGAATATTCGCTATCAAGCTGGTTTTACAAAGATACTTTTATGTACAAAATAATACAGAATAAATCGATTCATTCAGTGGATAAATGAAGGTGTGTAGGACTAATACGTTGGTTGATTATTAAGTGCAGTCCACTCTTGTAAATTTCCATTGCGCGGCTCATATTTATGTAAGTGTGAACAGAAGACAGCAAAGAGCCAGATGATGATGATGATGTCGATCAACAACGGCGGCTTCAAATCAGGTACACTGAGTGGTAGTGGTGGCGGGGGGAGGAGGGGGCTTTGAAGAGAGGGGTTTCAACCAGACCAGCTGGTCAGGGGAGGGGGTGAGAGAGTAAAGAGAGAGAGAGAGGGAGAGAGAGGAGGGGCACCGGGACCAACTCAGCCCGCTGCGTTTGGCCCCCGGCTGCTGCCAACACAAACAAACGCTTATCATCATCATCATCATCATCATCATTGAACGAAATAATAGAAGTTGGTTTCGATTCGAAAGTGATGCCGGCCGGCTAGACTTAACTATTCTGAAGGTGGGCAGAGCGTAGTATATTTCTTATCAATATTAAATCCAGATTATTCTATAAAACAGAATGAAAACAACTTTTCCGATGCGCCAGTGAAAATGAGAACAGCGATCATCTGAAAAATAAATCAGTGCCTATTTCAGTAACTCAATATTCAACACGTTGCAGCAGTAAGTCAGTAATAATAGCACTAATATCGCACAATATGTTGAAATGTCATATTTATAGGGAATTCGGCTCTAAAAGGAAGAAAAACTGCATTGTGGTGCCTGTGAAAATGACTAGTAGACGACAAAGTGGGAGGTGAATGGGCGATAAAGGGACAAAGGAATCAAACAATAATCAAATTACAACACAGCAACACACCTAAGTAGACAAAATGTGAATACATTTGAAAAATCATTTTTTAATACCAATTATTTTTAAAAATAATATTACTGGTCTGAGACTTTCCTAATGACGAACTTTGATAAGAGGCTCAAGTACAGTAGCTGGAAAGTTCTATGAATGCTACTGTACAGATTTCCCATAATTATGTTATTTTTTCTCAATTATTATGAAAATGTAACATTAAATTATGAGAAAATATATTTTCTTGCCGAATAAAAAATATGTTTGAGATAGATTTGATTAACAAGAATCAGGAATTATATCAGATATGACGGAATAATTTTTTACTGTTTCAAGTGCTTAGTAAGAATAATTTTGTTTTCAATCTTTCTAAATTCAAAATTTCTTCTTTTCAAGTAGTGTTTGCTGAGAAAATTGGACATTTTATAAAGTGAAGAAAACATAACCTACGTTTCGGACTATATAGTTAGTATATGAATCAAAATTCGGGGGAGGGACAGTTTTGGGCTGTGTCTGTTGGTCCTCCCCCAATTATTAGAAAAATTAATTGTGTATGAATTTGAACACAGCTACCAACTACAGAAGGCGGTGGTAACAGAAAATGAGGGTTTCTACCCAATTATTGGGGTTTCTACCCACTGATGGAAATAAATTGGAAGTTGCATTTGTACAAATGCTAATTGATGAATAATTAATTATAATTAAACAAAAATCCCAATATTTGCAGTAGCAGAAGTCTTCGGGGTGATTTACAGCATTTAATTGGGATTTTCGTTTAATAATAATTATATCCACTGACTTAATAACGTGAATCTCATTATAGTAAACTCATTATCTATGGTAGATTACTGTACTTTAGCAACTCGAGATGATACACTGAAATTGCAGGACATGATACTGCAAATGTATCTTATTTTGTGAAAGAAGATTTATTTGATTAGATAATATACTCACTCGAGTGAAAAGTGCTCATGAGTGTGCATTGGCAGGAGAGGAGGAGGGGGCCGTTGTGGAGGTGGTGGGGGGTGCACTGGCGGAGGGTGGTGCCTTCTCCTCGACAGCGGGGGAGGGAGGGGCATCCTTGCGCGGGGGCATGCGCTCGTTGATCGCATCCAGACCCTTCGCTTCCGCGAACGACGTGATCTTGTGATTCGGCGAGAATCCTTGCAGTGCTGAAACATTATATAATACACCTCAACAAACTTCTGAACCGTTAAACCATAGAGAAAACATAGTATAAGAATGTCCTAAGTAAGGTATGGGTCGTTTATGTTCCAAATTTCAAGCCGAATTTTGTCAACTCAAGTCGACCTCTGTCTGTCATTACTGTTTTGGCTGGGTGAGAGTGTAACAACGGTACAGTATGAGAGACTACCAGCGTCACATACCTTCACGAACTAATAGGACTACCGGCTTCAGTTAACAGTGAAATTTGGAACATAAGCTAACTACTATAGAAGGCGTTGGAGAAGGATAAGTGACAACATTGACTTCTTATCATTTCATTACTTCAAGACTTGAATCTCACTATATTTCTATCTCTCCAATTCACTCCCTAGGGACTGAAAACAGCTCCATCAAAATATCATGTTTAGTTGGTATCTCTATGAGCGTGTGTATCTAAGGTCTGAAATAACTTATATTTTACTGTTTTTTTCATCTTCTATTTAAAAGAATATTTTCTTTTGTTAATCGATTACTTTAAATGTATAACTAACAGTATATTTTACATCAACTAGTAGCCTATTCTTTTTCAAGTTTCAAAACTTAGATAACAGAAATAAATAGTGACATCCTTGGCCACTTGGTTCTTTTACACTTGTAAAAGAAATATTAAACTGTTTCCTTAATTTTCACCAACTCTGAATCGTGGGTTACACAATTCAATGCTAAAATAATTTAGATTTAAGCCTTCAAATATGTATATTATATTAAGGGATAACTGAATAAAATAGTGGCATACTGAATAGTGAGGCCACAAAATTTAATTCTGTAATAATTTAGATAATATTTGAGCCTTTGATTAAGTATATATAATTAGGAATTTGTAAACTCATGTTTCTTAATCTGTATACTTAATATATAAAACTTCTCATGCAGATTGTAACTGACCATTTTTCAATGAGGTCTTTCCGCCAGAGAGGGCTCCCAGAGGTAATGATCCGGTGGGCGTCAGGCCCTTCAGCTGAAGAACACTCTCGCTTTCTTCTCTGTAAAAACAATGCAATCATTTTCAGAAGTCATCACTTTCTAAATTCAACATTACTTGTTTCTTCCTTGGCTAAGCCTTGGAATAGGCGGAGCTCAAGGAGAAATGCTTTGGAAAACACATTATCAGAAAAAAATACACAGGAAAGAATAGGCTCCGAGTTTTTTTGAACAATTTTTATTGCATGTAATATTTAAATTGAGGAAAAAAGGCTTCATTTCACTCTATTATTTTGAAGGGGGATTATTTTTGGAAGAAATTGAATGCTGTATATAACGATTTTTTAATGCTAAAATCGTTTTAGAGATTATTAAAATGAATCTTCGATAGTAAAATACCGTGGTACTTCTAAATTGATGTAAATTCAAAGTTTTCTTACCTCAAAACAGAGAATACACGAGCCATCTTTCCAATAGCGCGTATCTTATTCCGAATGACTTCTTTCCTAAGGTTTGCTGCTGCTCCTGTAACAAAATTCAAAATTTAATATTGTGCTGATGATTTTTAAAGAATTGAAGGGTTCCTTGATTATTTGGCTAATAAACCAGAAATGTTATGAATAATTAAACTTGTAGTGATTTTCTTTTTTGAAGAAAAAAACACTTTGTAAGTGATAATAAAAGTAGAGAAAATGTAGATTGGACATTCTGATACAAAAATTTCAAAACAGATTTCAAGCAGAGATAATTTACTCTATATGATAGATTTAAGATTACTATTGTCTTATGGCTGTGAATTCCATATTTGATTTTGGAATTGGATGGAGAGGATGGCATCCTCTAGGTTTACATAAATAAAAATTTACGTTCTTTAGTAACCTTGAATATTTCATTTTAATAGTTGCCTAGCCTACAGAAATTATTTTACAATAAGGCTGAAATTGAATAGATTAAAAAGAACCAACATCTTGCGAAGAACAGCAGAAATAAACGAGGCAATCAGAAGCTATATAATCACAGCCAGAATGAGACAACAGCATTATCCAGTAGATTATTGAAATTTATAAAATTGTGATCCATGCTTTTTGTGAAATATGTGTCTGCACGCAATTGAAATCTGAGAAAGTTAAACTATGACTGACCATAATAAATTATTGGAAAAACATGCAAAAAATTTCATAGGAGAAATCTTGAAAATTGATACAGTCTTGTAGTTTTACCAAACAATTCGGCGAAATGTATTTAAACTATTTTACAAGTGAAGCCTCGAATATAACGACGCAGGATGAGTGAAGGAAGCGGGAGTCAGATAATTTTTATTTTAAAATTATAATTGACCCACGCCTTCCAATCTCAGCCCACGTCGGTTTACGCAAGCCGACAATGTGTACGTTCTGTGTACAGTAAATTGTTCCAGTTCCAATCGTAAATTGTTCCATCACGTGACTAGTGCAACATGTTCCCATGGAACGCTATTTCAAAATCGTTGGTTCAAGCTTTTGGCGCGCACTTATAAAGTTGATTTACACCAAATGTGTCGTTTACTAGCTGCGTGAATGAAGAGAGGCTGTTTTACAAACCTACCGTCTAGAAAAGTGTAAATTTCTTTTATTACATTACTCTTAAATTTTCTATCGAGAAAAATTCATTTAATGAATGGTTATCAAACATCATATTGTTGGTTATGTATTCTATGCTATGGTAAACAAACTATCAGCGCATTCGCAGAAAAGCAAGCAGACTACAATGATTGACCAATGAGAGCTCAGATAGTTGAAACCTGTTGGAACTGTACCAGGTCGGACAATTTACCACACTTTGACTGTGGGGCAGAAAGTTGGAGCTGGAACAGAATCTGTCAAAATTCCTCCCATGGAACGTGGAACTTTCTACTTGGTAAATTGTGAATCGGACAATTTACCACATTCCATGTACACAGAACGGGCCCATTGTTGGTGGAAACCTTATTACCAATCAATTGAATCAAACCTTATTTCTTAATCTATGGATTAAAAATATATTTCAAGATTTACAAATTCCAATTTATTCAGAATATAAAAATATATGCCAGTATATTAAATAACTGCAGCACTAAGATAATATTCAATAAAAAACTCCGTGAAATATTTTACGGAACAATGCAATACTGTATTGAAAAAGCCAACTCACAATTCTGTAAAATTCTCCCTGAGTGAATGATGTAAACGATCTTACTCGACCAATAAATTTCATGAAAACAGGATTTTATTGGAATGATAAATAATTTATGACAGTAATTAATTTGAAGCAATTGAAATTATTAAAATCGAATGCAATTTATAACAGTAAACAATATTTATGATTGTAGTTGAGTATTTACTGCAAAGCATATATTATTTCCATACCTTATTCTCACATAGCAAAAACGTAATCAACCAGAAATACTGTATTTAAATATGCTAATCTTATGTTTCAAATAACCAGTACTGTATATGATTATATGTAGTATTTTTGCAAATATTTCAAATGACATAGAAAAGTATTGACTTTTCTTAGTTTCGCGCTTTTATTAAAGATTATTAAATTGTATGGGACATTTTTGTAATTGCGATACTTTTAAAATTATCACTACATGATCACGATTATCTGTAATCACTAGAGGGTTTTCTCCTTAAATTAAAAAGTAGTTACAGCATATACTTACCAAGAGACATTCAGTGACAAGGAGATCAGCACAGGAGTCCACGGAAATAAAATGGAAAGAAAACAGAGAAACAAAATTTGTAAAAATAAGAGAATTGAGTGCAAGGTAAAGATATAGAGTACAATTCAAGTTTGTGTTTGGAAAATATAAACAAACAATGAAATTATATTGAGCTCTTGAGATAGAAAGCCATAGGTAGTATAAAAATTGTTCCTACTGAATCAAATTTATTTTCAACTTACTGTATTATTCTGAAAAAATAAACTCATCAACGTTGATATAGATATTTGTAAAAATTTACAATTTTAAAAGTCGCTAAATGAATTTACTAGAAGTAATGTAAAATTTATTAATTTCTAAAAGACTAATATAAAATAAAAACTATTAAATATCGACAGCTAATCTCCAGTTAAATTTTTGTATGCTCACATTCCACTGGGCTTTAGATATTTTCGAATTGTCTTAAACTAACTCTTGATTGCACAAGATTATCAATATCATCCACAAGTAACATTTTCGTCTAGTTTTCAAGTGGTTAATTGAATCTCTTTAAAAATTTCAGACATCCTATTTTGTATAATTTTGAAACTTGCTACTTTGTAATCAAAGTTTCATTATAATTCGACTCATTGTATTCAACGAATCCGAACTGCCATGTAACGTACATGAATATATATTATTTATAAAGAAGTTGACGTGTAAATACAAAACCAAGTGTTATTAGTTCTAGAACAGCAGAGCGCCTAACTTTTATCCATTTAAAGGCTATATTCAGATATTTGGACAATAGAAATTTTCAAAGTGGGAAATCCAATCTTAATCAAGTTATCTGCAATAGCGAACTACACAGCAATAATAATAAACTAATAAAACTGATATATTCCGCTTGGAATACGTATATATTTAAATGTGTACAAATTCATCAAATCACATGCCTTAAAACATGCTGAGGCAATACACACACTTTCATAATGAAGCTTAAACAAAATGTGCCAAAAACACAATTTCACAAAATGAAACTCCTGCTTGGGACAAGCTCTGAATCAACCGTACTATTTCAAACCTGTCATTTCTATTGATAGATTTTTTAAATTAATTAATTTAATCAGACAGGTCCTTATCGAATTATGACATTTATTTATGCAATCGAACATAAGTGGCTAGTAAAAGTCAGTTGACGTTTGGATAATTTCAATTTATAAAATATCTGAAAAACCAATAAAATTACATTGGTATACCAAAAGTGAATTGATAAAATGGTGCGTTTTTAAAATAAATTTATACAAGAAGTAATATTCTAATTTATGATAAAAAATATTTTTTATACAGTTCAGAGAATAGAATTAAAACAATAATGTGGTAAATGCAGATCATAATAATTGCATAAAATACAATTAGATAGATCAAACTCAAAACCATAGAAAATTTATTTATTACCATTATAAAATAGAACATTGACATGAGTTGAAAATGTATTATAATCGATTGGAACAGTCAGTCAGGCGTATCATTCTCACTATAGCATTTCTTGAGATTAATAATTTTGAAACGTATATTTTTGATAAGAGGGGTTGGAATGAACAAACTCAGAGACTTGTTGTAGTAATTTTCTATACTCGGGATTTATACTTGGAGCTGATGATGTGGCAGGTTATGCCACGTCTACTGGAAAAGTCCTTACAAGCAGAACAAAATTTAACGTATAAAATTGAGAGTGGAAGCCCACGAGTAATGGAGAGATGATGTCATTACTACACTTATTTTCCCGAATCAGGGAAGAGTGCTCATTTACAAGCAAAAAATTGGATCCGAGCATTTTTCATGTTATTAGCAACTGATGAAAATACATTGAGTTTGGTCATAATTAAGTTCAATATCATACAAATTAAGACTTGGACATCAATCGATTAGAATAGATTGACGACTCAAATTGTGATTGATTAATGTGCTTGGCGGAGTTGTGAGTGGACTAAAAGTCATTCAACACGACAATTCATAAAAATGAGCTAGAAACAAGTGTACATATAAATCAAGACAAACATGCTTTTTATGTAAATATGTTTTGAATCCTTATTTAATTCATTGCTGTAACATTTATGGACTTCAATATCAAACCTAACAAGCTTTTGGATGTGTATGGCAGATTAATATCATGCCAATAGAATGATAATATTTGCTAGGATTCTTTAAATTGACGTCAATTTCTAAAATCAAAT
The DNA here is from genome assembly GCF_014356525.2 of Nilaparvata lugens. NCBI lineage: Eukaryota > Metazoa > Arthropoda > Insecta > Hemiptera > Delphacidae > Nilaparvata > Nilaparvata lugens. The sequence goes on along the minus strand of NC_052505.1, from coordinate 72,678,026 downwards.
AATGGAAGCCATCAAAGAATATGTAAGAGAAAATCATCGTCTGAAGAATCAAACACAATTCGGGTAGAAAGCAATACAGAGAGCAAGCTGTACATTTAGTATCTTCAAACACGCCATTCAAATAAATGCTGTTCAATTTGAGTAAGGCAATTGAATTGAAAAGGAAAATATATATTCAACGAAAATAGAGAAATAATAACGGTAGAAAAATGAGAATAAAAAGCTGTTGGTAAGAGGGAGTAAAGAAATGCGAGCATCCAGACACATGCATTTGGAACAATAACCAATATTGAAAAGATGAAAAGAAGAGAAACAAATAGAAGGAAATGAAAGTAAGAAAAACAAATGCCTAGTTTCAAGGCGGCATTTCTATTCTGCCCACTACAATACTCAAATGAAATCTGATTTAAAGCTAAACGTTAATGAAGAGTAGGCCTCCTAGGCATGTGGGCTTCTAGTTGCTAGTTGCTAGTTGTCGAGTCATGTACAAGATATAAATGAGCTACAAGGGAAGGGAGACTATGCAGCGAAACCATTACTCACAGATCATAAGTTTAGTGCTGAAAACGTACAAATAAAGTTAAAAGGATTATTTAGCAGCACAACTAGCTGATTTTTAGTAAAAAAATAAACTCCTTTATCCAACTATTTTATCAAGAGGGCACTCGATTACTCATTTATACAAACCAAACTTTAAAAGGCAATTAAAAATAAGTAAATAACAAACCAAAAATAATCACGAATAAAACTGAAAGAAAATCTTCAATAGAAACCCAAACTTAGTAGAAGGAGGAATGATAACTTACCATTCTTTTGTTTTATAATTACTTTTGCTGAAGACGACCGGAAAGGCCAAGGCATGGCAATAGAGAGAGAGAAAGAGAAAGGGAATAAAAGTGCATGTCAGAGTGTGACAGAAAATAAACTCAACTTAGAACTGACAACATAAAATGGGATTGATTGAAACCTCTATTTCAACATTCAAACAGCTAAGAATTACTGTCAATCAGCATTGTTTGCTGCTTTAAAATATCAGGGTGCGGACATAAACATTCCTGTTCTCATAGAACAAACCAATCAGCTCCAGAAAATAATTATTATTTGTAGATTTTTACAAAGGGAAGAGAGAAGAATAAGAGTCCTTATCATAAGATAAGGATGGGGATAGTTTCGTTCATACATCAAGAATAGTAGAAAAGAGTGAGCAAAGTGTATATCAATTGAAACATTTAATAAATAGAGGAATAAAATGCGTGTGAACAAGTTATCTACACAGATAAGTGATATAAAATTGAGGTTTCAAAATAACACAATTTTCTACATTGATTGAGATCAGTTGGTTTTCAACTGCTAGATAGATAATTGTCGAAAATTTCATCTAATTCCATCTATAATTAATATTGTGAAGTCTTGTATAGGGCAGTGAAACATACAAAACATAAATAATGCTATTCATAGGAATAATTTACAATAATATGTAGTTATCATTCATTACTTAATAATATTCTTAAATATACATAGGTTTCTAAAGATTTATTCATACAGATAAATTGTGTAAGCAAAAAGTGAATACTAAATAATAGTCATGAAAGTCATGTTATTCAAAATTCAAAACAATATTATGAAAAAAATCGAAAGGTAGGCCACGTCAAGGTGGTTGTGACTTGTGTATCAAACATTATTCTGAGATGATTTAATTATAAAAGTTATGAAATATTGAGTTTTCTATAAGCAGATTTAGCTAGAGTGAAAAATGGCCACTACTAATAGGGAAGAGAGAAAAGCGTTCAAATAGGTACTAAATAAAATGAGTAAATGTAGAAAAATCATAGCTGTGATAACTAGGAAGTTAGGCACCATTCAACGTTTGCCATATTCATAATAAAACGAAATAAGAATTATATGAATAAAGATAAGAAAAAAATAATGAAGTGAATTGAGAACACACGTTACCTCTGATCATCCCATCAATCAATGGTCATTGGGGTAAGTGGACATTTCAAAGGAAAGGATATGGATTGATTGCTTAATTGATTTCGAAGCGTTTCTAAGATATGGCTACAATAAATCAGACCTAGGATACAAGAAATATCGAATTGAAGAGGCCAAAGCTATGATTATGCTTTTATAAATTCTCATTGGAACGGCACAGAGCTCCAAAAATTGTTATTCATTCTACAACCAAAGATCTACATGAATCATAGTACGGTATTTTAATAGTCAATGAAGGATTTTGTAATCGTAAGCATTCACGAATACACTTTGGCCAAGAATGTAATTGACAACCAATATATTTCTAAAAGTAAATTAATTATTTTTGTTAGAAAGATTTTTAGCACGGTAGAAGAATCTGGGAGGATTTTTCTCTTGATAACAAATCACCATAGGGAAACGAAGAGGATAGTGAATTTCAGTATTCATGCTTATGTGACAAAGTGCACAAAAACCAATATTGAAACGTAAAATAACAAGCTTGCAAAAACGTGTGGACAGGTGGAGCGAAAAATGTGGAATGGTGGTGATCAACAAAATATGCATTTAAAAATGTGAAAACAAAAGTGCATTTGAGGCGGAAAGTATGATTGGAGGGAGAGAGAATATTCAAGGAATGATTAAAACATAATAATTATGTATGTAAGTGGGGAACATCATACATCATCTCACAATGGTACATTGTGATTGGGTGTTCGGTAACTATTTTGTTTGTGCATTGGCTTATAGAGGGCCGCCTAAGAAGCGTGTGGGCAGGAGAATGGATGGAGTGTAGCAGACAATACAGAAGGAGCATCTACCTTTGTACTGTACTTATCTAGAGTAACAACATAACTAGAAATAGTAGGTAAGACTACAACAAAAGGGAGGCAAGGCAAGAGACATCTACGATGAAATAATAATAATAATAATAATAATAATAATAGTAATAAAATGACAACCAAGGAGCAGAAGAGCCAAGCACAGTTCTTACCATCTGAAAGGCGGCAGTTGATGAGGAGGCAGTCCAAGTGCAGCAAAGCACAATCACCAGGGGATCAGAGAGAGAAAGAGAGCGAAAGAGAGAGAGAGTGAGAAAAGATGATAGTAAATCCAAGTACATGTAAAACCACACACACAGTCACGGACATGACGATCGTCAAAAAATTGCCTTCGCCGAAGGCACTAGATGCTATAATTCTGCCCATATGGATACTTTCCATTTTAAAAACCAAGTCTTCAATTTCGATCAATTCAATTCCCCCGATTCTACAATGTTTATATAGTCGGAGTCTTATTACACAAAATATAGTGATAAAAATTTCTCATAATGTAATAATTTAATAGTATTAAAATGGAGTGTTCAAACTTCTTGAATACAAATTTCTCACAGAAAACAATAATTAGAATATTTCTCACTGAAGAATATTCTAATACAAGGAATGCAAAAGTTGTTCTGTCATATAGATCTCCTATCTGGAAAAATTGTATTTTTTTTTTGGGGGCATTTTCCAGTGGTTCTGGAAACTGGCAATCAGCTGGTAGACCTAAGCCCTTCATGGGCTGTTGAGCCATTCACTTACATATTTTCCAGTGGTTCATACCTAACTAGTAGTTCTGTGAACAGTAGACCTCACACAGTACTCTCATCCACAAGTACCTGATTGAAACTATAGACCTAATGGAAATACAGCAATAGACTGCCTTCTCCACACATCTGTGTAATCACTTGTCAGCTGATTTATGATGAATAATTCTATAGCCTGATTTTTACTCTAATATTGGCGTATGAAGGAGGCTCCTTTTTCCTTTTATATTATCCTTGAAATGCAAAATTTCTAAAAACCTTGTATATATGTCGACGCGCAATTAAAAAAGGAACATACCTGTCAAATTTCATGAAAATCTATTACCGCGTTTCGCCTTAAATGGGCAACATATAAACATTTAAACATTAAGAGAAATTCCAAACCGTCGACTTGAATCTTAGACCTCACTTCGCTCGGTCAATTACAAAATAAGTCGTAGATGTATGATGTAGAAAGCATGAATGTCCTACATCTTCGGTTATGGATAAGGTACGAGGGTAGGCTGATAAGTAATGCACACATGCTTGTAGAGCACAAACCAAATAACCCCCAGAAGCGAGCCTGGTGGCATGTGGAAGTTCTATTTATCCTCTACAAGGCTGCGTAGTTTGAAGGTGTTG